>NC_133487.1:2851264-2882085 GCF_025370935.1 Choristoneura fumiferana | reverse complement strand
TATGCCATGTTACACTGGCAATCTTAGTTGACATGCCACAGTCATGTCATGCATGATTCATTACCATACAACTTTCTTATAGTGAAGGAAAGTTGTTAAATACTTTTGCATTGTACATAACCTTTTAACTTATGATAATAATGCCATGCATTGTTAGCATGATCAGGAAGACATGTGTATGTATTAGTATTATGATAATTTCATAGCTGAACGCAAACAAACATGTTATCTTTGGCCAGATAGGATTTTAAGTGGCCAATATGGTATATATGTATGAAAATAGTTGATTCACTCACAATATTTGCAAAATGCAAATACTACTTCAAAACTACTGTTAATATGTAGATAAAGTGACTGAATTCGAGTTCCAGAGGCAGTCTGGTCCACATGAAACGTGACGCCCTCAAGGCTAAGCCACCGGCAGCCATCATTTACCACTATGTTGATGGTGTCCTTACGTGCTGCCACTGTTTGCGCACGTTTTCTAATAAAATTGGCTATTGCAGTCATTTAGGGGCACATGAACGGGCGAACAACCTTAGCCCTCTCGTCCAATAGTTTTAATAGTCGCTGTAGCCGAAATCGGCCAGGAGATATATGTATGTAAAAGATTGCGAGTGTAAAAGTTTGTTACTCCTTCATGCTAAAACTGCCTGACGGATTTGTATGAAATTTAGTATGTAGGTAGCTAGACACATAGGCAACTTTATGTCGTGATTATCCCATGTCAGTGAACATTATTGTCTTGTCAGGTATGAAAAACAAATCAAGATACATTATGATTCACCTTATGGAATATAACCTAATGTTATTCATTAGTTAAATTATATCAATGCAAACAATTCATTGAATTACACAAAGGTTTTGTTCAAAACCAGAACTTGTTTGATTAGGTAAGTAAATCAACAGTGACTGGTATTTTATAAGTGTCATTATTACTTTACAGATGCGTTTCAATAAGAAGAAGCGTGGGGCGTACAAAGAGGCAGTGAAGCTTGCTACAATAGAGGCAAAGATGAATGAATCTCAGACCGAAGATCCTCTAGGGAGTCCAACCCAGGCTAGCTTAGTTAACCAATCACCGAGGCCCGTTGATGTTTTCTCGTAATATGCGATGTGATGGTTTACAGCCAAATTTAATTGTATGTGATAATTATTCTATTGCACAAAATTGGTAAGTTTTTAGGTACTGAGTAATTGTTTTTTTTTTGTTCATGGTAAATAAAGTCATAGTTACATTGTAATATATTTAGAATGGGGGGTTTAGTTAGAGCTTAAGATGATGATGCTGATGTCTAAATCAGTTAAAAGCGTTTGTACCTGCTGGGCTGGCAACATTGCATTTTTGATAGTTTTTCTCGATTATTCCATAAATATAGAATGAAAATTAAAAATGTTGTCTGATAGAACTCTTCTTAATATATAAGTTAATGTGTCTACTCTTATAATTATTCGTTATAGACTTTTATATTCTTTAACAACGAATTAATGTTTATTAACGGTTTTTAAAGAAAATAAAAGTCTATAACGAATAATTATTGGAGTAGACACATTAACTTATATATTAAGAAGTTCTATCAGACCACATTCTTCATTTTCATTCAATTTTTAATAAATAATAGAATAATTGAGAAAAACTAACAAAAATGCAACATTGCCAGCTCAGCAGGTATAAACGCTCTTAATGCTTTTTGACAATTCGTAAAAGTGATATCATGATGGACAGTATACTTAGACACATGATGATGAGTGGACATGATGTCAAATTACTTGGCAAGAATTCATTAAAATAATGTTTCATATTAAGATAAAGCCATATTGTTGTTGTGCAATAAATCAATGATACAAGGAAAATTAAACCTTCATTGATGAGTCCATGTTTTAGGTATTTTATATCTTTGTTTAGCATTATTACTCATTTTACTGAGAAACCGTTTTTGACTTTTTAATTTACCAGTTTTAATGCAACCGCAAATTCTTGAAGAGGTTAGGTATTCTAACTTTTTGTTAGCATTTTTTTTACATGCTTTTGTAAACACACTTGTGATCAAGTGAAAAATAAACCTGACTATACTCTGTCTATTTAACAGTTAGTACTAGAAAACAGAGAATGCACGTAATTGGTCAGCGATAAGGACGATGCACAGGCACAAGATAGGTTTACATGCCTGTCAAAATTTAGTCAACATCTGTCTCTCGTACAGTGCGGACGCTTTCAAGTGCTTAGCTTTGGTTACTAATGTTTACCTGGCTCGTAAATTACATAATTATGATTAATAGATGAATAAACATGACATGACAATGTTATGTTATCAATAAGTTAATTATTTGAGGTTCCTCTAACTACAAACAAAAATCACGAGAAATATTACGAATATTCCAACAAACGGCATGTAAGCCGAGCCCGCCATCGACGTGCGATTGTTGACGCCCACTGAGTTTCTTGTCCCTTTCATTTGCATACAAAAGTGCTTTGCTAACTCTGTTAAATAGGCAGGGTATAGGTATGAGGAACACATTCTTTAGTTAAAAGATCTGAACTTTCAAATCTTACTAAAATAATAATCAACACATTAATGTGTTGCCAGATCAGTAATGTATATTAGAATTTTTGTTTTATTCCTGTTATATAGTAATGAATGGTTATTTTATTACTTTTCATTTTATATAACCTCAATTATATTTACTCAATTATGTCAAATCTTACATATTAATAGCAGTTTTAATTGTTATTTAATTATTAGTTACAAATTTATATAAGTTCGATAGTTATTGTTTATCTCTCATATCATATTGAATTATGTTTAGGTACTAGGTGCATTAAAACCGGTGTGTTTCAACTAAAATTTTAACCTTATACTTATTGTAAATAATTGTTCTGACAAGTCAGAAAATATTAAACTGCAAGAAATAAAGATCAATACTTAATGGATATTGTAATTTGGTCCCTATTTAGTACAGATTTAAACCAAAATTACCACTAAGTAATTCGCGTAATTTTAACCTTTTGACCACTAGCAACTAAAGTTTTAATAACGGTTCAACATAATCTGTACCAAATAATAACTATATTTTCTTTAAATCCTAAAGGCTCCATCATAGGTAAAGCCTAACCAGAAATATATGACTATTCGCCATGTTGCGGAATTTCATTGGAACTAATTTCTTACACTGGCAATAATTTGAATGATTGTCAGTGTCACTGTGGCGGTTTCTTTAAACAATAACAAAAAATGCCCATAACGATAGTCAACAACGGATCATTGTAAATGTAAATTAATGATGGTTAAAAAGGTTAAAATCATACCTTTTTAAAAGTATTTTCGTGATGTTTTCTTTAATAAATGGAATATTATTTCTTTCAGTTTTTTTTTGTTATTGAATAGTTTTGTTTGAAAGACAAGGGTGTGGTGTACATTGATTTTGGAAATGAAGGCACTGTGATTCTCGTAATCATAAGTAATGTAAATAAATGTAACCTATTATAGTAAACAAAAAGATATTTTGTTTAAATGTGTATAAGCAAATTGAAACTTGTATAAAAAAGAAATTCAGCCAAAGATTCATGGTTTCACGAATATCTTTTTAACTATTGTATTGCCTATTTGTTTCAGGAATCAGTGTCTAACGTAAAAAGTAGTTCTCGGTAGCTTCATGCACAAGGCACCAGTTTTTCTTATATACCTAGAATATAGATCTTTTTCTGCGAAGGAGCAGGCCTTTGAGAATGAATAGAAGTATCTTATGATTGACTTAATGGATCTTATTAATCTTCACTCTGTCCTAAAACAAATAGAAAGTACGAGTTGGCTTTTGATAATGATTGTAAAGGTACTTATGCGGGGAGAGATTCCTCTATTGAATAGGGCGCCATCTAGTGTTCGAATAGTCTACTGGATCACTAGATGGCGCCACGGAAGCTACACTATTAGTGCTTGTAATGCTTCACAAGCAAGTAGCGTCCGTTCACACAACTACTTTGTTAAACAACAGCCTAAATAGCTCAGCAGTCAGCAATACGCGGCGGCTAATTTGACCGGCCTCATCTCATTATGCCACTGAGACTTTAGCCTTTCAAAAGTAGCCAACAAAGTGGCCTAACTCATTGGATTAAAAAAAAACTTATGATATTAGAAATTCACTTTCGGAGTTAAGAATACCACCTACAGGTACTTATTATCGTGTCTCCAAACATACTGTTTGGGAGATACAATAGGTGCCTGTAGGTATTTCGAAGTTGAGGCTTTCCAATTCTCCATGCTCTAACTTTTTTTTAAACATGGCGACCAGTGTTGGCTACGTCCGAACCGAAACTACTGCGTGGCAGACGCTTAATATCCGTAGTCCTTTGCATAAATCTAAGAAAATCTATTTTGTATTTCCACTGTCTAGAAAGCCTAAGGTGTTTAAAAAAGTGTAATTATCTACAGGAACTTTAAATTAAGACTTCAGTGTTGATATACGTTTAATTCACAATGTGTGTTCATTGTAGAACTTTGTACAATGTAGATAGGTAGTTTTCTAAAGTTGACGCATTTGCTGTCCATTCGTCAAGTTCAATATACTTAAAATGTAAGATAAAGTTTATAATGTACATGTTGAGTTACAGGTTTATCTCGTATGAAAACCATTATCAAAAAGATAGTTTTGCTGCATACTTACATTTAAAAATTAGGTACATATTCAATATAATAAATAAGCCATCAATAAGCGTTGCCATAAGGCATAAACTTAGACCAATTACACTATATTCGTTGTAAAAACTTACTCCAGAGTCTCCAGATGTATTTTATGAGCGTATAATCTACAGCATTGGTGTTCATTAAACTCATTTAAGATATTCCAAACTTATTAAAATATAAATAAAATCTCGCATTGCAATGTTTTATTCATGTACATTAATAAATATCCTATTATAGACTTTATGAAAATATAGGCCATAATGTTGTCAACGTGAGAGATAACGCTGAAGGCTTTTAGGCGGCTGTGGCAGTTGAGTTGAACACTCGGGAGAAAACTAGAAACAAAGGAAATGTATTTGTTCACAACAATATTATTACTTAGTACAGACGCCATCAGATATTTCGGAGCGGCCAAAGTAATCAAAAATATCGATACATGAACTTTAATACCTTAATAATAGAGTGCATGTGCCGATATTTCTGACCACCTTGGCCGCCCCGAAATATCTGATGGCGACTGTACAAGTAGACAATACAAAGAATAGAATGTGTCATCGCTTAAAACACCTCCCAGCGCTGATTTTCAGCCAGCACCGTAAAGGAGGCGTAAAAAAAGACAAGGCATAAAAGAAAACTGAGAAACCCAACTAATAAAAAGTAACGGTGGGCAAAATAATGTTAGGTAGCAAACGTAATAAACCTATGCATATAGGTGGAATATGCTATGATGTGATTGGTGGTGACGTCGAGAAAGGGTCAACATTTTCAAAAACTGGAGAAGGCGATGATTTTATAAAAGTATCGTTTGTTTCTGAACCAGCACTGTTAACTGGCTGCTCTATGATCATCACCATATTGTTCTCTAGAATCTGCCCATTGTCCAATGACTGCATTTCATCACATTCTTCTAGCTCTGCCTTCAACATCAACTTAGCAATTTCGAACTTTACTGTGGCTTGACGTCGTTTCGTCATTGTTTTTAACTTCTTTGCATAGGATTTAAAAAGTAGATCTATGTCGTCTTCATATCTATCCAAATCCGTTAAATTGATTACTTTATCTTGTGACCCTGCTTGATCGAAGATGCTTTTGCGTTGACCATGAGTGGTATCATTTTGAGACTGAGACAAATCGTTTAGTTGTGATTTAGCTGTATTGTTCAGTGTAATTTTGGTTGAATGAGCTGGAACAACTTCTTCGACGTCTATTGTATCTGAATCAGTTTTAGCAAATTCCAAATGTGGACGTAAAGACGTTGATTTCGGCCGAGTCCAAATTTGATATCGTTCGTTAAGTTTTACCGATTGGTCAGTGCTTGTCTGTGCTTCTCTAGCATTCTTCCACTGTTTTTTCAATATTTCTCCTGTAACATAAAGTAGCAGGTGTTTCGACTATGGTGAAATTTGTGTCTACCTATGTGTTACCTGTTCACGCTTAAACCGCTGAATCGATTTTGATGACATTTGGTATGGAGATAGTTTGAAACCCTAGGAAGAACATAGAACTCAAATGACCATGCAATAAATATATTAAATTGAACTGAATAGTATCCCCGAAAATTGTATAGTTTCCGTGGGATACCTAGCGATAATTCGCAACGGCGTCGCGGTCAAAAGCTAGGTAGGTACAATGTTCGTGAATGAAGCTAACTGTTAACACGTATTTGTATGTGTTACCACGTAAGAGAAACTTCTTTTATTTAATATTTGCCATGATATTTTCAGTGCCGATATAAAAAAACGAAGAGAGGTGGCGCCGAGGGCGTTCTCGCAACGTTTCGTCGATATTTACTTTTTCTATTTCTCCACTGCTTCCTTATGATTTCTTTTTCTTCTTCCGTACAATCCCTAATAAGTTTTCTATTTCTATTTCTATTTCTTTCAACGTTTTTACGTTTAAATTCTTCAAACTTTTCTGGGTTGTTAACTCGCAATCTCTCTCTGTACCGCCTCTGTTTTTCCGCCGCCGTTAGTGACATCTAAAAGATAAATATTACTTATGTACCATCAGCCAAATATGTGGTCTACCACCCTAAAGTTGATAATCATTTGCATTTCATAAAACAATAATGCCAATAGACTTGTCTGTCAAGTTGAAAGTTCGACTTTAGCGACATACTTATTCATTTGATAGGAACTTGTGTTTAAAAATTGATAGACCACTTATTTGGCTGATGGTACCTACATTTTATTCAGGAAAATAATAATGCCTAAATAACAGTACCTAGGGCAAAAGTACCTGTTTTGGCCAGTTAACATTTGTAGTCATATATAAAAAGTTATATTATTATTAAAATAATATGTTTAGTGAGTTTTCAAAAGTTTATACTAAAACGAATAAAGTTTACAATGATTTATTACTAGGTATAAATTTATTTCAAACGTATATTTAAACAAAAACTTGCCATAAACGGTACTTCTGTCTTAACTGTGCGATAGATAATGGAGCTTTGCTCGGGCTAAACTGCGGAGGCACACGTTTATCCAGAGGTAAGAGTAATACAACACATATTAATAAGTAAGTAGGTACTTAAGTCATACCAAATTTCATCGAATTCGTTAGAGCCATCCCCGAGATCCCCGAAATAAATAAATATTACAATAATTACTCGTTCAAAGGTATAAGACTATCCCACTGATATCTATTATAAATGCTAAAGTTTGTTACCTTTTCACTTCTCAAAACGCTGAACCGATTTTGATAAAATTCGCTATACAGATAGTTTTGAGTCCCTGGGAAGGACATAGGATAGTTCTTGGCCCGGAAACTTGTATAGGTAGGTTAGTTCCCACAGGATCGCGAATACTTCGCAGACGGAGTTACGGGCAACAGCTAGTTAGGTGCATATGTATAAAATTAATAAGTAGTACAGTATTTTAATTTAATTTATACACGATTAGGAATTGCCTGGTTCTCCGTCTAAGAATTTGACTGCCGGATAAAATCTATCCTATATCTTATCTTCATACCAAATCTCATCTAGTTTGGTTCAGTGAGCGGCTTGTAGTAAGTATAGGTATAGGCATAGTTACTATCCTTCTCTTACACAACGTCCAATCATGAACGTTACCTGACACATAAATATAAAGTAACGTAACAGTAACATTCGTGAACAAAAGTAACTTGCAACTTAACCTAAAAAACGCCGCTTAGTTCTTAGCGCATATCCTTACAAGAAAATATTATACTTGAGACAAACAAAAGTGCCGAGTACTTACATTAAATCACAAACTTTCACTTCACAGAAAATAAAGTGATTTCTTTTTTTCTACCCGTACCATCTCATAAACACAATTTGGCTGGCCGGGTGCGGGCGGTTAAAGTACGATCAACACGTATTTTACGAATGTTTGACAGAAAGGTCGAGTTTATGTTTATAGATATTTTTAAGCACCTGGTACTGGTAACTCAGATGTTTTTGATGGCGACTGTACTCGTAGAAACAGCCTTAAATTCTTCTATTTCTAGACAAAGCCTTCTTTAACCTATCGGGGTCCCTGGGTACTTTAGGGTAATATTTTCACCGTATCTCATAATAGTCTGTGTTTTCACCTTCCGTTTGTTTTTCACTATTATTTCACTATTGTTTTAGTTTTACTATGATGGATGAGGAGGATGATTATTTGTTGCCATATTAAATTATTTTATTAGGCTGTGGTCAGTAACGTCAGTCAGTCAACTGTATTTGAATTCTGTTTGACAGTTGGCGCAGCGCAAGGCATTTGTTATTATTTTCATTGAATTGAATTATTAAATTAACTTTAATGTTAAATATAGCAAATAGTGAGTGTATTTTAATGAAGATAAGATAGGTATACTCAACATGAGACGCACTTATAGATCTAAGAAGGAAACTGGTGGCGGATTAGACCACAGAGATGTGCTGCTTTCTGTAGACGAAAAAAGTTCTGCTTTCGACGCGTTTTATATACAAAATTTGAAGCAAACGAAGAGAGAATTATCGTGCATGGGTTCCTCTACTCAGTACAATGCAACCTCTAATAAAGTTCGTAAGAAAAAATTTGTTAAAAGAATAGTAAAAGAAGTTGAAAACACGCCTCGCGATTCGATATCTCGATCTGCTTATTTGACTCCGGACAAGTCTATTAGAGTGAATAAGGGATTGGATATATTCGACCAGCTGCTAGGTACGACGTCGCCGCAGCATAGCGATCCAAAGGTGAAGAAGGTGGATTTATTTGATAAATTTCGCTCTGGCAGGTAAGTAAACAAATCAACACGACTTCATTCTTGCGGGTGGCGTATGAATAAAAATTATATGATTACTTGTTTTATGATTAATTGTGTTTATAGTTCCCACCCGAGCCGATTGCAAATTGGGGACTTTTAGAAAATAATTGAATAGAATAGAAATGTTTATTCTTTTTTTCACAAAAATACATTAGTAATACAATTTAAACAAATAATACAATATTAAAACAAGTTTTTGCGAAATCGCGAAGCGGTCCCAGCTCAGCATAGTGTAGTGTAGTCCAACGCTGGTCTTCCGCTGTGACCTGTGACTGCTTGGCGACTTCACAGAAGGCGACCAAACTTACAAGTCAAAAACATATCATGCACTATGGAGAAAGAAAAAAAAATGAAATATAAAAATAGAAAATTCAATACTAATAGGTAACAAAAATAAAAACACACATGAAACAAAAATAAAGTAAATTAGACAAGCAGCAAACTATACCCCAATAACCTTTTAATGTAACTTAACAGTCTTTGCAGCTGATTTTGATGTTTTCCTACACCAAAAGCTCATAGTGAATGGGCCAATCAACTTTTTTACCCACACTAATCTGTCCACCCAGATTTTTATAAGTAAACACATTTTTTCTGAAATCTAATAGATGGTGTACATGATTACATGCAATCCTACGTAAGTTCAACCTATTAAACCGTGAAATATCTTGTTGGAAGTATAATTTTTTGGTAAAGCCTGAGACAATTTTGGTAACGCAGGAGACGCCCAAAGTGTCAGTAAAATAGTTGATATACCCAAATTGGAAATGGAATTTTACACAGAATCCGAAATACTGGTGCTAGTCTGGGCTCAAACCCATTATCCTCTTACTGAAAGGCCACATACCGCTCAACTAGACTGCCACAACATATTTAAAGTTCTCTTTCCACAGTTTATTCTGACTGTATCATACTTTACTCACACATTCTTTACAAAGTACTAATTTATAAGTTGTGGAAATTAAAATATGCTACTTACTAATATGCAACATCCATACATACTTTATAAAAGATACCAATATTTAAATTTTGTCCCTTATAATATCTGCTAATATAATAAAGGACAGTTTTTATTACACATTAGTGTATATATTAATATAACATATAGTGTATGACAAAATCATCTACTATATCTTGTGTGTTATGAAAATCATACTAATATTTTAAATGTGAAAGTTTGAAAAGATGTTTAGATGTTTGGATGTTTGTGACTCAACCATGTCTAAACCGCTGAACCGATTTTAATGAAATTTGGCATACAGATAGTTTTTGAGTCCCAGAGAAGGACATAGGATCATTTTTATCCCCGAAAAATGCATAGTTCCCACGGGATAGCGTTAAACAAATACTATGCGGATGGAGTTGCGGGTAACAGGCTAGTAAAGGATATATCAAGGTGTTGATTTCACATTATTATTATTATAGCTTTAGCTTTATAGCTTTTTATCATAATGTTATCTGTGGCCTGAGTTTGACACTATCAAAACTAGTTGACTAATAAATCTACTAAACCAATAGGTAATAGCAGGCTGTTCTCTCCAACTTAATGTAGGCACTTTAGCTCTTAAGAGAAGCCTAACAGACGCTTCATGTTGCCGATGATTTTCTAGAGTGACCCCAGTGACCTATAGTTATAGTTTTGTACCCTTTAGTTTGCCATGCTAGTAGAGTTTAGCAGAAAATGTGTCATCCAGTATCCCAACGCATTGTTGATTCTAGATATTTTTATAACACACAAGACTAGTGGTGTGCAAGATACTCATACATATCCATATTTTCAGCCCATTAGAGCCTTAACTCTTATTTATAATTCCTGCATGGACCAGTCGATTTTTTTGTATCTTTGTATTATTAGTAACTGGTTCCTAAGGTTTAATGTCATTAATTTTAATTTTGATTGAATTTACAGGGAACCAAAAAAATATGGTGCAAGAAAAGGCAGAAAAATAAAGAAATTTAACTACTCCAGTAGTGATTATGGTATATAAGAAGCTAAATTATATACGATTTTTAATTATTATGAATTAATGAAATGAATGAAACTAAAAACCATGTGTATCATAAATAATTAAATACTTCTTTTTTTTTTAGAGACTGATAAAGAAAATGAAAGTAATAATGTATCTAAAAATGTAACAGACATTAGAGCGCATAAATTAGTACTAGAAAAAGATTTGCCTAATGATCCAAAACATCAAGATGAATCCATTAATAATATTGTCAGGAACCTCTCCATATTTAACAACATCAACAAAGCAGATGCCTCAAATAGCCCAGTTATTTCATTTACCTACAGCAAAAAAAGATCAAAACAGTTACAGTCAACTGTGCTAGATAAATCTGTCTTAAGTAGTACACCTTTTAAAAATATTAGGACTGCAACATCCATATATAAATTCTCACCTATCTCTAAATTGAGTAATGGAGGGAGTCCAAACTATGTTACTATTATTGAAGAAAATGCCTTAAATAATCAGAAAAATCACCTACATCACGTTTTAGAGATGCATCAACAGAGGAATATACAATAAAACGAAAAGAAAGTAATGATTTAGTAAATACCTATAACATTAATAAATTAAATGCATCAAATGATAGTAACATTAAAAGTAAAAATTGCGGTGAGAATAATGATGAACCTGCTTATCAAAACGAATATACTGTCATGAAAAAGACAGAAAAACAAGAACTGGATTATGTATCGGTTCTAAGTGACAGTATTAATGAGTCTGATTGGAAGAATGTTTCGTTAGGAGGCTCCAAGCCAAGTGCACCATTTTTAGGATTTACGGTTATTAGTGATGAAAAAGATGATCTTAAAGCAAATAATTTGCAAGTGTGTGTAGATGTCAGTAATCTTAAACCAATTGAAGTTGTAAATGATTCAGATCTGGTGGTATCATTGGGTGGCTCAAAGCCCAGTGAAGTATTTTTTGGATTTTCTGTTATTGATACTTACATAAATGCTGGCGTAGAAAATAATGAAATATTGGATGAAATTAATGGCACTATGTCAGGTAATTCATCAATAAATTCGCAAGACCTAGAATCTTTGTATGACACTTGTAATAGTGACAAGTATGCTGATATTTCAACAGAAATAAGCAAGGAACCTGTAATTAAAATTATGAAGTTAGATGATGCTGTTTTTCAAAAATACTATGCGAAAATGGCTACATATGTATCTGATACATCTGGTAATGAAGACATGGATGAACAAAGTGAAGAAAGTCAGGAAAGTGATGTATCAAATAATATATCTTTAAAGTCAGATGTTCAGAGTCCTACTGATAAAATTAATGAAAAAGTGGAATATGACTCTGATGATTATTCTAATCCTGATCAGAATCCAGTGGCAGAATTTGAGAATTCTAATATAGAAGCAGATACTGAAACAGTTTCACCACGATCTAGTGAAAGTGAATATAATGAATCAATCTCTAAAGATGTAGAGTCCAATAGCAATGATGATGAACAAGAAAGATGCTATGTGAACACCAGACGAAGAGTTACAATTAAATACAATTCTAACAAATTAAGCTTAGATAATTCTAGCAGTGCTAGTAGCGAATGTGATAAGACTGTCCTTAGCAATAACAAATTTACTATAAATAGTTCTCATGTAAAAGAAATATACCATAATGAAATTTTCGTGCCAGATGAAGAAGCTAAAATTAAAAGTAGTTTAGATAGTAATTCTATAGATAGTAACGCTATTGATTGTATTAACTTAGATTCAGATGAAGTTGAAGAAAAAATGTTAGATAGTAGAATCTCTTTTATAACAACCAGAAAGTCTTCGAGAAAATTAAGCACTTTGCCAAGGAGCCCAGTCAATTTAATGGATACCAAGCCAACAATTGTTTTACAACCAGGCAAAAAATGGGAAAGATCTTTGAGCATTTACAGAAGAATGACTATGATGAACGACAACTTCGAAAGATCGATCCTAACAGACGAATCCATGAATTGCAAAGGCCGAAAATATAGACAGAGTGTGCTGAGTACTATGGAAATGCAAGAAGGTTTGTTTCGGATTTGAATAAGTATATTTTTAAACAGCCAGTAACAGTTGAAAGAAGGTTGTATACAAAGTTAGTTTGACACATCCATCCAAAGTTTCAGTGTAATGTCAGGTTGGTATTTTATTAAAGTTGAATTGATTTAGGTTTTTTAACTAAATTAAGTAATAATTTACAGGTTCGCTACACAATGAATCAATCAGCAGTCGCCGA
Source organism: Choristoneura fumiferana (assembly GCF_025370935.1). NCBI lineage: Eukaryota > Metazoa > Arthropoda > Insecta > Lepidoptera > Tortricidae > Choristoneura > Choristoneura fumiferana. Next base: position 2,868,917 of record NC_133487.1, on the reverse strand, counting down.
AGTACTTTTGTGGCTAAACCAAGCAGATCTACAATTAGGATTTTAAAAGTAAGTTTTTCTTTGTTAACTTCTAAGTACAATTTGGGTTTTTTTACGGTTATGTTACACAGAATTTAAGGTAGGTATTTTAAATAACATGCTAATAAAAACACAATTTATTTGTTATCTACTTATTTAAATTATAATTAAAAAAAATAACAATTATTGTTACTAAATACCAATAACTCTGGATAACTTGTTCTGTTTCTAGGAACCAAACAACTCCCGGATTAGTTTATGTAACAATTCAGTATATGATGATCTAAAAGGTAATTGATTTGTTTTAATTTTTGTTTGTTAAAAACGTAGCAAGAAAAGAATATTCATTTGTAACAACATTTGTGTAAACGCTATTATTTAGTTGTGGCAACATTGGCTCGTCCGCATCACTGATCACCCGTCCCGCTTCCGCTACCTTTCCCCAATAGTTCCTCCCCCCTCCGCCGCGTTCACAAAACGGCTTCGTCGCGGACGGGAGGCGCTCGTCTTTGTCCATAATTTTTCACTTTTTTTTTTATTTCGAATTGCGCAATTTCCACGTTTTATAGTGTTATAATCTCTATTACTGTTAAGTAGTAGTCAATAAACGTTAGACAAGTGTAAAACTTTGTTGTACATAATCGATTGACTTTGACTGCCATTCATTATCCCTAACGGGATAAAAGCTTGGTTGTGCGCCTTTGTTCGACAAAAAGTGTCTAAAGCCAAGTGCATGCATCTTTCGCCGCAAGACTCAGGTTAGTAATGCCTAAAAATGATAAATTGAGAAGTGTAGTTGTGTGGCGTGTTCTCGATTCTACGTAATACGATTACGATTACGCATAGGGAAAGTTCGTCATACCCGCTTCCTTGTGTGTCACGCGTGCGACCTAACCGCCTGCTTGTGTTTTTAGGTTTCCTCAGCGACGATTGTGATGATACCATTGTCGAGCTCTCGAAACTATCGATCGCCGACTCTGATCACGATATCACAGTGGTAGACAAGGTACATGGGGACCGTTTGACCACCGCGCGTGATTACGTGCTTCGACGCTGCAACCAAACCGACGCTATTCTGTTTGATGAATGCTATCCAGACCCGTGAGTACATCGTTTTGTTCTAACAACCGTTATTAACAGCCAGTGTTTTTTTTTCATGCTTCTAAATTAGAAATGTGTATTTACTTTCTCCGTTTCACTTGCCTGTGGTAATGGTGGATTGTTTTATGTGTGTGTAGGTTTAGCATTCGTTAACATGTTGATTTCGTCGGTGAACAACCTTAGGTGACCTTTGCTCACGACACGAACTATCGTTCTGCGAAATATTTACCCACGTAGTTGCTAATAAAATAATAAAAATATTTTGTATTTTCCACCTTCAAACCTTGGAGTTAATCAAAAACCTTGGTCACCTTGAATATCATTTAGTGTATAAATTTATGTGGTACAATTCAACAGAGCATTGTTTAAAACTTGAATTCAATGAACATAGGTTAAAACTCACAACAATTAATCACCTACATGTGGCATTTTATACTTTATGCAAATTAAACTGGTATTACAATGTCCATAAACATTGTCGACAACTTGCTTTCCTTGTAAGTACTTACATAACAAGTGGGTCAGTGCAAAATCTCAGCAGTTGCTGTCCGAGATATTTCAGACTCAAAACACACATTGTGACTGAATCGGAACAATTAGTTCTGACATAACACAATTGCTAAATTATGTATTTGGTTCAAGTCGGACTTGTTAATACTGAATTCATTAGTTATTTAGCTTTTTATTAGGTATTCTATTACAAAGCAAATTATGGTCCTAGGGCAATTTTTTTCCTTTTATGTAATTGATTACTAAATACATTAAGTAAAGCTACCCTCGCTTAGTGGACCTTCTGACACCTTGCCCTCTATTTTTTGTAAGCTGTTAAAGTATTTAAGGCCAAAGAACTAGTCCATTAAAAAAAAACTACTAAAATAATAATGTCACATAAATGTTTTTTCTTTTTCTTTATTTACATTAAAATACAACTGTTTCTTTGCAAGTAAATAATGATGCTGACTTGTTATAATATTTTGTCAAATTATAAAATTGTTTGTTGCATTTACTCAGTTTGAAAAAATTACCATGTGGTTTTGTAGAGACAAACATTTCGGGCATTTTAGGGAGAACAAACATTACAATTATACACAGATATTAGTATTTTAAATGCCTAAGACTGACTGCCCAATTTTTTTTTTATATTTATTATAATACAACATTCTTAAATCAAACATCAAAATATGAAATACCATTGTGTAGACAGCCAGTGCCTACAGTATCTATGATGTTATAGATAAAAGAAGATTGTTATGAAACATTTCATTAATTACAATACAAATAGCAGCTACCTGGTTAATTCAACCTTGTTTGTGGTGACAATAAAAAATGTGTGCGCTAAGTAGGTCAAATTATTTGGATGGCTTTGTATTCTCTGTCATTGTTATAAAATGCTTTTGTCTTCAATTTTCATGTCTTATTTATTTATTTTTTTAAATACTGACCTTTGAACTCACAATGGTAAAGTTGTAAATACCCACATTGGCAATTAAATGTTGTGCTGAATTTTAAATGCATTTTCCCTATGGCAAGTCTTGGAAATTAGATAATTCATTCCGTGGAACACTAAGGCTATGTTTCTACCAGTGATGAGCAAGGAATGTGTTTTTCATGAATCACTAGAGCCGTATCTTCCAAGGATAGGTAAACTAAGTGTTTCTATTGGTTCATGAAAAACACATCCCTCGCACATCTCTAGTGGAAACTCGGCCTAACAGGGAAAACGTGAATATTTTCTATAATAACTCTTTCCTTCTTGTGATGGTACCTATGTCATCCAGACCAAAGTTTGAACAAAAACCAAAACAAATAAAATAATTTCAAATTGCCGTTTTTCAGTGTTTTTTTTTATTTTTAGTCACAGTCCATTGTTTACAAGTGGTTCATTGGCGTTTATTCTATATGAAGACAAGGTGAAAAACCTGTACAAACATGAACATGACTCAAACTCTGATAATGAGACTGGAGGTCTTTGTTTATGATTAATAACTTGTAATAAGGCACTCCTCTATTTATGTTTACCGTTTGCTAGAATGGCTAGGCGCTCTGTCGCTTTCTTCCATGGCTTGTGTGAGAAGGACAGCATGTTCTATTATTTCCATGAAAGTTGTCAGTCACCTGTCATTAGGGTGCTCGCTACGCTTTTTAGCTTTACGCCGGAAGAGACAGGTACATTTGTAGGGGAGGGGACGAACTACTCATTAGGAGGGCTAGTCGAACAAAATCACGGAAGTACCTATCTACTGTGTGATTGATCACATGATCACAATTAAAATCACAAATAGAACTCAAATAAGGCCACCTAGTCTGTTTTCTGAACTACTTACTGTAGGTATTTGGGTGTTCAATAAAGAGCCATTGTAGTATTGTAATTAAAACTATGCTGTGAAATTTCAAAATTAAATTTTCGGGTTACCGGGGACATGCAGCAACCCCAAATAAGTAGTTTATTGTACTCTCAATCTCTTGAAGTACATTTGTTTTTAATATTTACTGATTCAGTACATAATGTTTACAATTTTACAACTTTGTCTTAATAAATCTCAAAACACTCGCGGGGTTTCCAGTGAGCAATAAAAATAGTTGTTTTTAACATGACCATTGTTACAGGCTCCTGAAGAATTGCCACAAGATTGGCGAGGGTGTGTACGGAGAAGTGTTTCTCTGGCGAGCACGGGATGGCCGCGCGCGTGTTATGAAGATAGTACCCGTCGCAGGCACCACCAAGGTCAATGGCGAGAACCAGAAGGACTTCCACGAGATTATATCGGAGATTGTGATTGCTATGTAAGTATATTGAAAAGTCGACCGCTTTCAGAAGAAGCGACGCGAATTTACAGATTCATTGGACGGGTCTTTGCATCCAGAGACGTGGTTTCAGTGCAAGGGTGACTGTAATATCTGTCTGTAGTGTATATATCTGAGGCTCCCCATGAGGCTGACATAGTCACATTTGGTGTGCCAAAGCCTCGTTAAAATATCAGAGGAAAAAAAAAGCATATAGATAGAAAGCAAGAAGAAAACGTGACGTTATTACGTAAAATACTTCGAAGAATACGTAAAAAATTACGTATCACCACATCACGGTCACAAACTGGTGCCAAATCAGCAAATGAACGGAGCTAGTCTTCCTTTTCTTTATATGCTATTTTTGCGGTTGAGGTGCGGTGCGGTTTGATTACTACACTGTACATTATAAACGAGCCCATTGCGTGGTTGAGATTCTCGCCCCACGGTGGTTACCTGGCAAGACAGCGACAGTTCTAGCGCTTGATCATGATCACGGTAGAGCGAGATAGTCTACACCAGGGCTACTACGAAACTCGAAGTTCGTATCGCACCGTCCCTCTCGCTCTCGTATTAAATAGTATCTCGTATTATATAGTATAAGTGTCAGAGGGGCTAAAACAAAAGTTAGTAGGTATTTGCTGTTGGAATTTTTTAGGCTACTATTTTACTGAAAAAAACAGTGTTCGAAGACTAATTTTTTTTAATTTATAGCGGCTGTGACCGGACTTTTGCCGGAAAACGCGTCTCGCTAGTATCTCCTATGAGTCATCTCATAAACATAATATGTAATTCTACCGAAACATTGACACGTACTGTGTGACGTAATTCACTTAATGCTTAACTTGGTCCATTCAAATAACTATTATTGGAAGTGAAACTCCATATTTGTCACTATTATTGTCGCCTGGCGCAGTTCCATTCGATTTTCAGGGTCTTTTTATGTGACTTTAATGATGAGATGAACTACTATGGCAAAAGTTGTGTACAGTCGAGTTCATAAACTTGTGAGCAAAAATTTGATCAAAAATATCTAAACACGACTCTATTGTTAACGGCGTAGAAGCGTGTTCAGATATTTTTGATCAATTTTTTGCTCACAAGTTTATGGAACTCTAAATGTGAGACGACTGTACACTAAATGTGAGGTCTTGCACATGCATCTGAAGGCACACCAAACTCACTCCAGATTACCAAAATGTTAAGTCCATGTTACTGCTTAGAGAACACATTTTTTAAGGTTCCGTGGTTATACAAATCTTACATAAGTAGCACTGAATGGGGCCAAATATATCCTACTTCAAAGAGATCTAGGAGTTCTACCAACGCTTCGTCTTTCGGTCCCTGGTCGCCACTCGAGGATTTTCCTCCCCCAACACGGGAATTATGAAGCTTTGAATTATTGCGTCAGGAGCTTCCTTAAATCTCAATTAATTCAATAATTTATTTGCTTAAAGTAGATAGGTATTATACAAATAACAGCAATAAATAGTAGAACTAAAGCTGAAAATAAGTTTTTTTAAATCATAATTTCGTTTGTTATCAAGGAGCATTACTATATTCTTACTTAAATCTAAATCGCTGTTACCGTAACGTCGGTAATAATGAATCAGTAAAGGGAAATGGCCGACTAGATTAGTACCAGCCATTGTTTTCCCTTTGAAACGCCGCCGTCCATCCATGCTATGTAATTTGTGAACGACGATTAGCTGAACACAAATGGACAATATAAAATTCTAATGAATTTCCAACCGTGGGCGATTGTTTGGCTTTCACGCTCCGTGGAGTTTCTATTCGGGAAAGGGTGGCGTCAAATTTAAAAGGAAATTATACTGTGGTTTCAGTCTATCGCGCTCGCCGTCGCCATGCCAATTATTACCATCTTATTGTTCAATCTTGTATTAGTTGTTGCCTGCAAGAATTCTTAGGCCCACTTGCAGTAAACGCGTTTGCAATACCCCTGGTGTTGCAGATGTTTATGGGCGGTGGTGACCTCTTACCATCAGGAGACCCACTTGCTCGTTTGCCTTCCAGTCGTATAAAAAAAAAAAAAACATAAATCTCGAGTTAGCGTTAAGCTCTGTTTAGTAGTGTCAAATTGTATGGAACTGTCAAGCTTAAGCCTGGATTAAGTACTAAATCTAGATTCATGAATTCCTGCAAGACGGCCTTAAAATTAGTCCAGAGATTACCCCCCTTCATACAAACTAACAAACAATGTTTATCTATTTAGGGGCTGTTTCACCATCCATTGATTAGTGTTAACTGGCGGTTAGGTGTGATGCCGTCTCTATTTGTTTTGTTCGATCGTTCGATGTTTTGCATCACATTTAACCGTCGGTTAACGCTAATCAATGGATGGTGAAACAGCCCCTTAGACTATTATAGCTATCAGTAATTTCTAGTCTGACCACAAATAAGCGCTACCACTGTACGCGAGCGAGATTTCTAATCATTTGTGATCTAATTTCAGTTTTGTTTTCAGGGAATTGAGTGCCATACGCACTCCCATAGCAGATTTGGAGCGAAAATTTGATGAAGGAAAGGACGTTGATGCACTTGAATTGCACGCTATACAGAATGCAACTGATGTTTTTAACGAGGTAAGAACTTTTTATCAATTTGATGGTATGAAATTTGTATGAAATGGAACTCTACTCTGTAACTACCTACTCGGTTCCGAATCTGACTTTGCCGGTTTTTGATAAGCTTTTTTAATAATGGGAATATGCTCTGAGACAGAGTATAACCGTGTGCTTGGATGAACTGGGAGTTTACTACGAAATTCGAAAATCGAAGTTCGTATCGTACCGTCCCTCTCACTCTCTTATTAAATAACATTAGCGTCAGCGGGACCGCAAGATACGGAGTTCGAATTTTGCACTTCGTACTATAGGATAAGGCCTGGTGTATATTCTAGCTAGCCAATAATAAGCCAGAACGTCGCGACAGTTGATATGTACTCCAAATAACTGATTGGCTGTTTGAAATCTATTTAATTTCAAAGATTTTTTTTACGCCAACAACAATCTGCTTGTTCTCAATATGACACACAAAGTAAACGAATCTAAATTAATTCGTATTTATCACATAGTAGGTATTATTAGAAGAGGTAATAATCTAATGTAATACAGTAACGAACTTCTATGATATTGACCTTCATACGCCCACACACACACGCTGGGCACAGGCGTCGTCTCGGAATGAGAGGAATTGAACTGTAGTTCCCACGCGGGGCCACTGCGTAATGGAAATTTCACTAACTCTATTAAATAAATTGCTTCAAATGAGTTTGCGGGTTTGCTCATGGTAAATTTGAAATGTAATTTTATCTTTATTTCGTATAACCTCAAATTTAAATTCCGTTTTAAAGATATCAAACAGGAAGACTTCTAAACTCTTATTTGGACTCTAGCCAACGTCAGCAGGTGCCTGTATTTCTTACAACTCCTTGTCTATATTCTCGAACTTACTACGTTATTTCACCAATAATTTTTGAGAGCACAAAATATTCTACCTGCTGTCCCTTTTTTTTGTTTTGTATGCCTATCTTGTCTACCTGCGTTTTTTTTTCTAAAGCTATTCCAAGACACAGGTACCCTTCTAATTTATAGGAATGATATTTTTAATGTTCTCGGTCACGAACGTCGAGATTATGAATTAAGCAATAAATTGAACATGGCTTTTTGAGTAGTTTGCATGTTATTGTCAGGATGTCATATGTCTTAGTTGTTTTACATATATTTCACGTGTGTTCTAAAAGGTTTATACATGTGTAATCGGGATGTTATTTATGAATGTTAACTTGTAACAGCGGGTCATAGATAATTTAGCGGTAACTCGTATGTTATACAATAGAATAGTCGAGGAAATAGGTCGAAGCATTTCCTGATCTTTCTGTGATTGAGAATTTGACACTTCTAGTTATTTTTTCACATTCATTGGAAGTTTGGCCTATTGTTACAATGCAGCTTTCTTTTCTAGGATATAAATATCGGAATATCGGGCTACACAGTTTGTAAACGACATAGTTGTACTTAGCAAATTTCAGCTCAATAATACAATTATAATATAATAGAAGGTGGTGGAAAAAATATATATGTACGTTACCAAGGCGTCAAAAATATGTATACACCTTTACGCCATTTACCGTAAGGTCGATGTACCTATACATATATTTGAAACTATGTCTGTACAGATATTTATGTCCTTGGCTGTACTTAAACTATTTACGTACAGGTCGATTCATAAGAATGTATTACCGATTTGAATACACCTCACACCAATATGAAAATGGCATGCATCATGGGTTCGAAAATATCCGATGTTTATTATAAATATCAAAATATCGGATATTTATGATATATATCCGATATATATCAAAAGTTTGATATATATCCATTTTGTATGAAAGCCATATTATTATTAGTAAAATAAATTAAGTAAAATTGTTTCTGCACTTTATCAATTACTTTCTTTGTAAAAAATAATAGAATAAACACAACAAAAACTTACTCTTTCGTAACGAAATTTTTCTGACACGACAGACGCCATTAAAGCCGGCAGAAGTGTTGCCATTAATGGATTAGAACCTACTATTAGGGAGTATCTTTTAACTACTCCAACGCCATCTACATTTGGGAAGTAGAAATACAGTAACAAAGGTCATAAACTAGCCAAAAATAACTTAATAATATCAAATTTTTAAACCATTTTTTGTATTGATATATATCATAAAAATCATTTGATATATATCGGATATATGTCATGATATATATCCATTGATATATATCATCGAACCCTGCATGTATCAGTCAGTTTCCTACAAAATGTCTATAGATGTGGATGTGATATTACTTCGTTCTATCCATTCTTGCCAGATGTTGTATTGACCTGTAAGTAGGTACCTAAACAAAATGAAAGCGTTGAATTAAATCAACAATCGTAACATCATACCACCTGGGAATGACTAACACCTTTAGAAGAATTTAAATCGACGAAATTCAATTCGCTTATTGCATAATCTTCTCGTACTTTAGCACTGCATTCTCTCGATAAAATTCGCCGTGTTTCCATATGAATCACCTCATTCATAATAGATAGCGTGCAATACTAATTGATAAGCAAACTGGGCCAGCCTTATAAAGGAGACTGTTTTATCTTTGTACAGCTGCCTTATGATTTGTGCTATAGAAATGATATTGCTCCGCGTCCGTTCCATTTGGCACGTGAAATATTCTTAAAAACTGAAACTTGACCCAGATCGTTGTACTGAATTCATGTGTATAAAGTGTAAACTGGGTCATACGAGTTTCCTTGTGCGCTAGAATGGAATTAGTTCTTTAAATTATATCAAGAACCATATATACCAAGCATGTACATGTTCCTTGATTATATTCACTCTCGGTTTCGCACGAGTAAGTAGTTGAAGTAAGATCTGGTAGTTTGATCGAAATTCCAGGGGATTTTATTATACTCCCATGGGAATTCCCTAAAATGGTTGCATATAAAACGCCCGCACCAAATTTCACGTCTTTAACTCTAGCGATTAAGCTTGCGAGATTTTATACATATCCCGTGGGAGTATCGGAATAAAAAGAAGCTTGTCTTATTCCAGACATCCAGCTATCTACATAGTAGTATAATTACGTCAAAATCCGTCCAGCGGTTTTACCGTGAAGGTGTAACAAACGTAATACACGCATATACAAACTTCCGCATTTGGGTCGATCAACTTTTTCTTGTATCTCGTTGTATAGTCACGGTCTCCTGAGTCACTCTTTAAACCGTAAGTTTATAAGTTTAAAATTTGCCAAACATTTTTGTGGTAGTTTTAAGCCCCTTTTATAATTAATTGGTCATCTAATAAGCGTGATAGTTTAATGTCCCTCGCTGAAGGGGCAGAATAACAACAAGAAATAGTTGATCCGCCTTCTTCTTTCTGTGCCTCTTCCCATTATTTGGGGTCGGCCCTCCTCGTTCTCATGCGCCAGGTCGGTCGATCCTGGGTTGTCTCCTCGGTCAACTAGGCCTGTTTCAAATCCTTTGATATGGTGGACCACCATGTAGCAAGTTTTCATTGAACAATTTGTACTTTGCTTAAGGTACATGCTGCAGTTACTCTTGTCCTTTATAAAGTACACGATGAGTCACAGTAACGTTCACCGAAATCATATCATCCGAAAAGAAGAGGTATATTTAGATTGGATATAAAATTCAAACCTCCGTTTATTTCTCGAGAGTAACTTCTGCATTAGCAGGAATTTACAATAAATTACAACGATGATAGACTAGAAAAATAACAACGAACTGTATTATCTTCAATCAACTTAAATCAGTTGTGTATCCGGATACATCAGTCTCCTAAACTTATCGCGTAGGTAATTGTCGAACTACTGCGATAAAGCGTTATTTTTAAATGATGACTTACTATTAATATGAATATACAGGTTTTTTTATATTGACAGGAAACGTTAGTTTCCGCATACGTAGATGACGAAGGCACTTGCATGTACAGTCAAGTGCAAAAATAATTATCTATTCGAACTACTCAAAAATATGTTACTACCGCCTTATTGCGTCGGAATAAGAGTCTGTGGTACATATTTTTGAAACTTTGAATAAGTTCATATTTTTACACTTGACTGTACGTACATAAAGAGTCACAGTACCCGTACTTAATCTTGTAGGTACCTATATGGTAATGAGTATTTCTTGGTATGGACATCCTGAATGTTTTACCTATGTTGGTCATGCTCATGCCATATTGAAACTGGTTTGTTGCCGACTAATCGTTAGTTTACCGTGAATTTAACGTGCTTTTGTTTCTTTATATCTTTTAGAAAGGTTTCAATAACCCCCCGGCGAAAAGAGGGGTGTTTTGATGTACTTTTTTTTACTTTAGCGTGGGTAGGTTTTTCATCAAAAAATCACTTAAAACAAGCTTATTCGTCAACGGTATATCTTTTATATTCACTTTGGACCGCTACATACGTCACACATTTTGAGTTAGTTTAACCACTGGTAGTGTATCAAAATTCAATCACAAGATCTGAAGCAAATATATGCGAATGAACTCCGTAAGAAAGTACTCCAACTTCACAAATTGAAATCTGAATTTTACTACCCAAAATTATCTTATACAAGGCGAGGTAGTCGTTGACTCATTAAGTTGAATTTGTAACAGCCTTATTCATAAAAAATCCTTAATTGAGGTTTGATCGGTCTGTTACTTAGCAGACTGATTAAGCTTGTTAGACGGTTGTCAAGAAGTATGATTCATAAACGCTTGCTAGCAGTCTGCTAGTTGTTGAGCTGCTGATAGACGGATTAGACGCGTTATGTTGGCCACCTTGACAAATTTCAAAGACAAAAAATGGCCTAATCGATAATTAAAAAAAAAAATGACAGCAGTGACAGCAAATTAGCAGGAAAAAAATAAAAAGCGAGATGTTTGTTTTCCCGCCATTTCCAATCCGCATGTTTATGTTGTGCAAAAAGCCATAATTATGTTAATCATCCTAATTTTTTTTTTCATATTTATTGTTAATTTATTGTTGCTAATTTAGAGGATTTTTAAATACAAATTCCTGAAAATAAATTTTCCTGTTTTTTTTTTAATCTTTGCGTAGCCCTGCCTCCACTATAAATATCTTCGGTATGGTTTTTTGCTCTTGTCAAAGTCAGCTGTTCATACTTGTGGCGGCCATTTTGTGACTTAGCAGGGAGATAAAGGAGGGTCTACGGTCCTCTAACTTTAGCAGAGCCTTGATCGACTGATTAGCGCTAACAGACGTTTATGAATCATGTTTTTTAGCATCGGGCCTTCAAGGAGCCTTCAAGGAGGCTCTAACTTTTTATGAATAAGGCTGTTAGTCTATACCTAATAATGCCTATAAAATTGCTATGTTCGTTAAATAGATAAGATAGTAAGATGACCATCCTGATAAACTTAGTCGTAAAACGGCATTTTCTGTTTATCACCACGTTTTAGATATGAAGGCTAATGAAGAGACGCATTATAAGTTTTGATCTTCCTGAGTTCTCTGATGCAATATTCTGAAGATGCTATATTATGTATGTTAGTTAGCGCCCGCGTTTTCGCTCCTGTTTTCCGTAGAAATTTTGAAATCGGGGGAAGGCTCCGGGACTTCGACTATCTGTATACGGAATTTCATCTAAATCGGTTCAGCGGTTTAGACGTGATGAAGTAACAAACAAATAAACAAACAGACTTACAAACTTTCGCATTTATTATATTAGTGGGATAAATAGGATACAAACAAAATAAACAATCAACAAAAGTGAGCAACACTAGGTATCAACAAACAACAAGGTCACTAGCGTTTCCTCCCGATATATCGTGTGGGAAAATCCATGTCCCACATGAAATACTATCGAATATAAACATGATTTCACCGTTTCCCACTATTGAAACCTAAGGACATCAACTCTAATTAAACAAACGACAGCTGAAAATTAGATATATTCGTGTTTCATAATCAATGCCAGCTAGCGCTATATAGTGTGATTTTTAAAGGACAAAATTAATTATAGCAGCAAGCCAATCGGAATTGACTAAGTTTATAAATGTTCGTTTGTGGTGTCAAAATTGTTTAACATACTGTCGCATAAGCTTCATTTGTAGTGACACTATAATTGTAAACAATCTTCTTTCTTTGACGAGTTTGTTTATTGAAACACGCTTTAAAAAAATAGTATTATGTACCTATGCTATGAAACCAAAATAATAAAAGTTACCATATATACACACACACGCATGAAAATTAAGTCCTAACTTATTTCAAACGTGTTTTTAATAATAAAAAGTCTCGTTGAGGTCGCTTCCCTTCTTTCTAATGCTAAAGTTTAGTATGAGCTTTGACAGGTGTTTAGCATTACATAGGTGCTTACATACTTGGTACCAGGGCTTTAAATACCGTTAAAAAAGTGGTAACGTTACCAACTGTCAAACCGATTTAACGTTAAATGAAAATTAACGTTAAACGATTTACCGTTACTTATACAACTTTTTACCGGTAAAAAAAATGGTAACGTTATCAGCTATTTCATTAAATTAACGTTAATTGACAAGTATCGTTAAATCATTTTAACGGTATTTATATTACTATTTACCGGTAAGCTTGGGTAACGTTAAATTTTAGATTATCCTCATTTATCGAGCGAGTATGCACGCGCTAAATTGGCAACACTCGGTAGCATAGCAAAAATTACCGATAGTGTTACTTCGGTATCGTTATAATAATGTGAATTGGGTAACGTTAACAAGCCCTACAATGTAAAGTAAATTTACCGGTAAAAATAACGGTAATTAGGTAACGTTAAATAATGTTAAGTTATCAATTAACGTTAAATTTTAATTCCGGTACTAGGTATTTTTATGATTTTTACCGTTATTTAACGTTACTTATAGTGTGAATTTGGTACGTTAACAAGCCTGCTTTGTAAGAAAGAAAGAAAGAAAGAAAGAAGACATTTATTCACTTACACAGAAGACACACATATACAGCAAAATTAACACAAATAAAATAAAAAATACAGAAAAACACATGAAAACATTAAATACAATATATACAATGTTGTGTGTCCCCGCGAAAGTGAAACGGTCGCTGACTCAGCATTATGCTGAAGCGTTAAACGCCTGCAGCGCTGATTTTCTGCCAGAACCGTCTGTGACTCACGGAACGATACACAAATATAATAAATAAATAAACCACTTATCTATACATACACAAATAAACTTAAGAGAAAAAATAATAATAATAACTATAACAAACCAAGAAATAAATAAATTACAACGAACAATAATTAAAAGAAAGAAGAAAAAATGGATTGTTTAAAAACATCAGGCCGGCATATCAATGTGGTTGGCATGTCAAAGTGCTGGATAGGGAAAGGATTTTTGGAGCGTCAACAAGTAATCCTTCAGCTTGCGCTTGAAGGTATACCCACTACACGCTCCTTGGATAGGGGGAGGAATATCATTCCAGCACTTGGACGCCGCAAACTTAAAACTTCGCGGAATGCTGCAGTCCGGTGCTTGGGCACAAGAGCCATTGCGCTCCTGCGCTCACTCCTCGACCAAACAATTTTACTGTGGAGGTACAATGGGGTCCTGTAGCGTCTCACACCAAACAGCAGGGTAGCGAGGTGCATGCGCCTGCGTGCAGACATGTTCAACAAGTTAGCGGCGTTCAGGTACGGAGTGATGTGGCAGCGGGGAGGGACACGGAAACAAAAACGAGCGCATGCGTTTTGCACCCGCTGTAAAAGCCTCTTAGAACGACCAACAATGCAGCCGTCATAAACAACATCACAATAGTTTAATCTGGACAATATAAGCGATTCACAAAGGTCAACACGCAAATCGACACTAAGGTAATCGCGTATATTGTACAGAACTTTGAGACGGTAGAAGCAGTTACTCACAACTTTTAAAATGTGGTTCTCAAAGCTCAGCTTGCCGTCCATAAGGAGGCCAAGGTTGTTAGCTTCTACCACCCGTTCTATTGGATCACCCATGACGGCAACATTCTCGGTAGCCAGAGCATCAATAGCATTCTGAATTTGATGTCTCGATCCAAATACTATGTACTTCGATTTGCCGGGATTGAGGACCAAACAGTTGCTCTCTGACCAAGCAGAAAACACGATCGAGGTCTGCATTGATGGCGTTTACAGCTATGGACGTTTCTGACGGCGCGCAGGAGACGTACAGTTGAAGATCGTCCGCGTAAAGATGGTATCCACTGCTCTTTATACTGTTGACAATATCAGAACTGTACAATATAAACAGCAGAGGACCCAGTATCGAACCCTGCGGCACACCCCGTGTCACAGGGCAAAGAGAGGACCGCAGAGGACTACCATCCAGCCCACGCAATACGATGGTCTGCGCACGGTCAGTCAGATAACTGTTAAACCATTTTATCGTCGTTACATCAAATCCATAATACGACATCTTAGATAATAGCAAGGGAATGCTAATGCAGTCAAAAGCCCTGGAGAAATCTAAAAGCACTAAAATGGTACTCTTACCAGCATCCTGAGCCTGTAAAATATTATCAACTACATCTAGTAACGCAGTAACTGTCGAACGACCCTTGCGAAAACCAGATTGCAGTTCAGGTAGGATGTTGTATTTCTCCAAGTATTCCGACAGCTGGTCGCAAACCACCCTTTCTATTATCTTTGATGCACAGGGAAGGATACTAATAGGACGGAGATCGGATAGATTAACAGGGTTAGGTTTTTTGGGTAAGGGGGTCACTTGAGCGATTTTCCAATCAGTCGGGAAAGTCATAGTATCAATGCTCTTATTGATGATGAAAGTCAGTATCTTAGAAGTCACCGGGAGAGTCATAAGTAGCATGTCAATGGCAATAGAGTCATGTCCTTTTGCAGTCGTTTTAATAGAGGTCATAATTTTTGTCACAGCTTCTATTGTCGTTGGTAAAATAGTAAATTTTTTGTCACTTTGTCTATCAAATTCATACCGTGTCAAGTCAGATATAGATGCAGCAGGTTTACCAGGTATATTTAAGAAATGGCGGTTTATTAAATCGGGGTCGTTAAAGTGTGTCGGTAGGTCAGTCTGCGTCTGTGAGTCTGGAAGGACAGTGCGCTTTAAGTTTTTCCAGAGTGTCTTTGAGTCGGTAATGTCGTTGATGTGGTGCTCGAAGTAGGCTCGTTTCTCGCTATGAAGGGCTGCGATCACTAGATGTTTCAGGTCCAAATAGTATTGCTTATGAGCATCAGTCTTGGATCGCCTGTATTTGGCGTGGGCTTTGTCTCTGAGACGCATCATAAGCTTTACATTGCTCGTCAGCCATGGTTTGAGTGCCTCCTTTACAACAATCGTTTTTACAGGCGCGTGTTTGTCGAAAAGTTCAAGTACAAGTGCGTTAAATTTTCCAACCATGTCATTTACGTCATTAAGTAAAAGTATTGGTCCCAATTTATAGACTCAAGGTCATTATCGAAGTCACTTAAGTTAATGTCTTTAAGAGGTCGTAAGTAATGCGTCTCGGCGTCGGTTTCTGTTTTTTATGTCGAACTCGGCCGTAATGAATGCGTGTCTGCCTAAGTCGGGAATATGCATCACTTCCACATTCACAACGTGAGCGTCAGTGCAAATCAGGTCTATGGTCGTCTCGCTGTGTTCAGTAAAATGCGTCGGGTTGCGTACGTGTTGAGTTAAGTTAACTGAAGTTATGAAATGCATCAGAGAAACAAACTTACTGTCGGTTATGTCCGTAAAATTATGTTAAAGTCACCAAGTAAAATCAAACGGTCGTAATTAACAAAAGAAGTAATCGAGTTCGTAATGGCGTCAAAAAAAGTATCAACGTCAAGCCAAGGAGGACGGTATGCGGTTCCAATTATTAATCGCTTGCAATTTATATTTAATTTTAACCACATTTGTTCTACGAGTGCAGCCGGCGGGTGCGGGAGAGTGCGGGCGGCGAGATCACGACGTATAAAAAAACCAACGCCACCCCCGCGCCCCGCGCGGACCTCGGTTGGTCTAGCCAGGTTTCTCAGTCTGTATTGCGCCACGGTAGGAGCACGTCCGTCCTCCGCCGGCGCGCAGCCAGGTCTCGTTAATAGCAACGACGTCGGGTTTTGTCTCAGTCATAATCGCAATCAACTCGTCATGTCCTGTACCAAGAGAACCAGCATTAAATAGACCAACTTTGAAGTTTTTAAAACGAGGCATGGCAAGGACAGAAGATCATCACGTAAAAATAATAACGAAGACATATGCAGGTTAATATGATAATATTATATAGTGTGGCGTGAGCGGTATGAAAATATATGCAAATAATACATAATACATAAATATATTACTTTGGTTATAGGCAAATCACAGAACGGGACAAAAGTAATCAGTTGTTTCACTTTCGCGACGACACAACACAACGAAAACAACACGATTGGGACACACCGGAAGGCCACAAAATTACGGTAAGCATTGGTATAATAATAATATATAAATAGATATTTGTAAGCAAGAATTTAACAAATAGAAATGATAAGAATACTCGTACAATGTTTTTTCCAGGACTCCACAACAAAAAACAAACAATAAACATAACTTATACATATGAGCGGACAACGGCGACCGGAGTAAAAATACCCAAATCGGCCATGGTGCGCAAGCAGTGGCCCGGCAGACCGTCAGCTTTACGGGCAAAGATCCTCCCGCCCCGGGTCCATACGAAGCGCCAGGCAGCGGTGCGGCCTCGCGGGCCGCGCTGGAACAGCTGACGGTTGGCGGGCGTCAGCCTCTCGTTGGCGTAGAACCGCTGCGGCGACGATGCCAGGCCCAGGCCCTCGGTGGTGGCGCCGCGGCGCACGCGCGCCTGCCGCAGCAGCTCGTCGCGGACGGCGCGCCGCGCCAGGCGCACCACCAGCGGGCGCGCCGGCCCGCCGCGCGCTCGCGCCCGCGCGGTGCGCGAACACCACGTCCCGCGCGTCCAGCTCCACGCCCAGCTTAGCGGCGACCCGCGTGACCAGCCCGACCGCGCTCTCGCTCGGCTCCTCCGGCACGCCGGACAGCTGCACGTCGTTCGCCAACAGCTCCTGGTCCCGCTCGTTCAGCTGCGTCTGGAGGGTCGCAATGGCCTCCTCCATCGCCTTGGTGGCTACCGACACTGTGCTGTCGACGACAGATTTTTCCACCGCGTCGACGCGATCCTCCAGGGCACCCACCCTTGCGTTGATATCC
>NC_133487.1:2802389-2851164 GCF_025370935.1 Choristoneura fumiferana | reverse complement strand
AATTGCCGTTTTTTCAGTGTTTTTTTTTATTTTTAGTCACAGTCCATTGTTTTACAAGTGGTTCATTGGCGTTTATTCTATATGAAGACAAGGTGAAAAACCTGTACAAACATGAACATGACTCAAACTCTGATAATGAGACTGGAGGTCTTTGTTTATGATTAATAACTTGTAATAAGGCACTCCTCTAATTATGTTTACCGTTTGCTAGAACGGCTAGGCGCTCTGTCGCTTTCTCCCGTGGCTTGTGTGAGAAGGACAGCATGTTCTATTATCTCTATGAAAGTTGTCAGTCACCTGTCATTAGGGTGCTCGCTACGCTTTTTAGCTTTACGCCGGAAGAGACAGGTACATTTGTAGGGGAGGGGACGAACTACTCATTAGGAGGGGACGAACTACTCATTAGGAGGGCTAGTCGAACAAAATCCCGGAAGTACCTATCTACTGATGTGATGTGATTGATCACATGATCATAATTAAAATAACAAATAAAACTCAAATAAGGCCACCTAGTCTGTTTTCTGAACTACTTACTGTAGGTATTTGGGTGTTCAATAAAGAGCCATTGTAGTATTGTAATTAAAACTATGCTGTGAAATTTCAAAAAATTAAATTTTCGTGTTACCAGGGACATGCAACAACCCCAAATAAGTAGTTTATTGTACTCTCAATCTCTTGAAGTACATTTGTTTTTAATATTTACTGATTCAGTACATAATGTTTACAATTTTACATTGATATGTCTTAATAAATCTCAAAACACTCGCGGGGTTTCCAGTGAGCAATAAAAATAGTTGTTTTTAACATGACCATTGTTACAGGCTCCTGAAGAATTGCCACAAGATTGGCGAGGGTGTGTACGGAGAAGTGTTTCTCTGGCGAGCACGGGATGGCCGCGCGCGTGTTATGAAGATAGTACCCGTCGCAGGCAGCACCAAGGTCAATGGCGAGAACCAGAAGGACTTCCACGAGATTATATCGGAGATTGTGATTGCTATGTAAGTATATTGAAAAATCGGCTTTCAGAAGAAGCGACGCGAATGTATAGATTCATTGGACGGGTCTTTGCATCCAGAGACGTGGTTTCAGTGCAAGGGTGACTGTAATATCTGTCTGTAGTGTATATATCTGAGGCTCCCCATGAGGCTGACATAGTCACATTTGGTGTGCCAAAGCCTCGTTAAAATATCAGAGGAAAAAAAAGCATATAGATAGAAAGCAAGAAGAAAACGTGACGTTATTACGTAAAATACTTCGAAGAAAACGTAAAAAATTACGTATCACCACATCACGGTCACAAACTGGTGCCAAATCAGCAAATGAACGGAGCTAGTCTTCCTTTTCTTTATATGCTATTTTTGCGGTTGAGGTGCGTGCGTTTGATTACTACACTGTACATTATAAACGAGCCCATTGCGTGGTTGAGATTCTCGCCCCACGGTGGTTACCTGGCAAGACAGCGACAGTTCTAGCGCTTGATCATGATCACGGTAGAGCGAGATAGTCTACACCAGACCAGAAACTCGAAGTTCGTATCGCACCATCCCTCTCGCTCTCGTATTAAATAGTATCTCGTATTAATAGTATAAGTGTCAGAGGGGCTAAAACAAAAGTTAGTAGGTATTTGCTGTTGGAATTTTTTAGGCTAATATTTTACTGAAAAAAACAGTGTTCGGAGACTATTTTTTTTTTAATTTATAGCGGCTGTGACCGGACTTTTGCCGGAAAACGCGTCTCGCTAGTATCTCCTATGAGTCATTTCATAAACATAGTATGTAATTCTACCGAAACATTGACACGTACTGTGTGACGTAATTCACTTAATGCTTAACTTGGTCCATTCAAATAACTATTATTGGAAGTGAAACTCCATATTTGTCACTATTATTGTCGCCTGGCGCAGTTCCATTCGATTTTCAGGGTCTTTTTATGTGACTTTAATGATGAGATGAACTACTATGGCAAAAGTTGTGTACAGTCGAGTTCATAAACTTGTGAGCAAAAATTTGATCAAAAATATCTAAACACGACTCTATTGTTAACGGCGTAGAAGCGTGTTCAGATATTTTGATCAATTTTTTGCTCACAAGTTTATGGAACTCTAAATGTGAGACGACTGTACACTAAATGTGAGGTCTTGCACATGCATCTGAAGGCACACCAAACTCACTCCAGATTACCAAAATGTTCAGTCCATGTTACTGCTTAGAGAACACATTTTTTAAGGTTCCGTGGTCTTACAAATCTTACATAAGTAGCACTGAATGGGGCCAAATATTTCCTACTTCAAAGAGATCTAGGAGTTCTACCAACGCTTCGTCTTTCGGTCCCTGGTCGCCACTCGAGGATTTTCCTCCCCCAACACGGGAATTATGAAGCTTTGAATTATTGCGTCAGGAGCTTCCTTAAATCTCAATTAATTCAATAATTTATTTGCTTAAAGTAGATAGGTATTATACAAATAACAGCAATAAATAGTAGAAAGCTGAAAATAAGTTTTTTTAAATCATAATTTAATTTGTTATCAAGGAGCATCACTATATTCTTACTTAAATCTCTAAATCGCTGTTACCGTAACGTCGGTAATAATGAATCAGTAAAGGGAAATGGCCGACTAGATTAGTACCAGCCATTGTTTTCCCTTTGAAACGCCGCCGTCCATCCATGCTATGTAATTTGTGAACGACGATTAGCTGAACACAAATGGACAATATAAAATTCTAATGAATTTCCAACCGTGGGCGATTGTTTGGCTTTCACGCTCCGTGGAGTTTCTATTCGGGAAAGGGTGGCGTCAAATTTAAAAGGAAATTATACTGTGGTTTCAGTCTATCGCGCTCGCCGTCGCCATGCCAATTATTACCATCTTATTGTTCAATCTTGTATTAGTTGTTGCCTGCAAGAATTCTTAGGCCCACTTGCAGTAAACGCGTTTGCAATACCCCTGGTGTTGCAGATGTTTATGGGCGGTGGTGACCTCTTACCATCAGGAGACCACTTGCTCGTTTGCCTTCCAGTCGTATAAAAAAAAAAAACATAAATCTCGAGTTAGCGTTAAGCTCAGTTTAGTAGTGTCAAATTGTATGGAACTGTCAAGCTTAAGCCTGGATTAAGTACTAAAATCTAGATTCATGAATTCCTGCAAGACGGCCTTAAAATTAGTCCAGAGATTACCCCCTCATACAAACTAACAAACAATGTTTATCTATTTAGGGGCTGTTTCACCATCCATGATTAGTGTTAACTGGCGGTTAGGTATGATGCCGTCTCTATTTTGTTTTGTTCGATCGTTCGATGTTTGGCATCACATTTAACCGTCGGTTAACGCTAATCAATGGATGGTGAAACAGCCCCTTAGACTATTATAGCTATCAGTAATTTCTAGTCTGACCACAAATAAGCGCTACACTGTACGCGAGCGAGATTTCTAATCATTTGTGATCTAATTTCAGTTTTGTTTTCAGGGAATTGAGTGCCTACGCACTCCCATAGCAGATTTGGAGCGAAAATTTGATGAAGGAAAGGACGTTGATGCACTTGAATTGCACGCTATACAGAATGCAACTGATGTTTTTAACGAGGTAAGAACTTTTTATCAATTTGATGGTATGAAATTTGTATGAAATGGATCTCTACTCTGTAACTACCTACTCGTTTCCGAATCTGACTTTGCCGGTTTTTGATAACCTTTTTAATAATGGGAATATGCTCTGAGTCAGAGTATACCGTGTGCTTGGATGAACTGGGAGTTTACTACGAAATTCGAAAATCGAAGTTCGTATCGTACCGTCCCTCTCACTCTCTTATTAAATAACATTAGCGTCACAAGATGCGGAGTTCGAATTTTGCACTTCGTACTATAGGATAAGGCCTGGTGTATATTCTACCTAGCCAATAATAAGCCAGAACGTCGCGACAGTTGATATGTACTCCAAATAACTGATTGGCTGTTTGAAATCTATTTAATTTCAAAGATTTTATTTACGCCAGCGACAATCTGCTTGTTCTCAATATGACACACAAAGTAAACGAATCTAAATTAATTCGTATTTATCACATAGTAGGTATTATTAGAAGAGGTAATAATCTAATGTAATACAGTAACGAACTTCTATGATATTGACCTTCATACGCCCACACACACACGCTGGGCACAGGCGTCGTCTCGGAATGAGAGGAATTGAACTGTAGTTCCCACGCGGGGCCACTGCGTAATGGAAATTTCACTAACTCTATTAAGTAAATAAATTGCTTCAAATGAGTTTGCGGGTTTGCTCATGGTAAATTTGAAATGTAATTTTATCTTTATTTCGTATAACCTCAAATTTAAATTCCGTTTTAAAGATATCAAACAGGAAGACTTCTAAACTCTTATTTGGACTCTAGCCAACGTCAGCAGGTGCCTGTATTTCTTACAACTCCTTGTCTATATTCTCGAACTTACTACGTTATTTCACCAATAATTTTTGAGAGCACAAAATATTCTACCTGCTGTCCCTTTTTTTTGTTTTGTATGCCTATCTTGTCTACCTGCGTTTTTTTTCTAAAGCTATTCCAAGACACAGGTACCCTTCTAATTTATAGGAATGATATTTTTAATATCTCGGTCACGAACGTCGAGATTATGAATTAAGCAATAAATTGAACATGGCTTTTTGAGTAGTTTGCATGTTATTGTCAGGATGTCATATGTCTTAGTTGTTTTACATATATTTCACGTGTGTTCTAAAAGGTTTATACATGTGTAATCGGGATGTTATTTATGAATGTTAACTTGTAACAGCGGGTCATAGATAATTTAGCGGTAACTCGTATGTTATACAATAGAATAGTCGAGGAAATAGGTCGAAGCATTTCCTGATCTTTCTGTGATTGAGAATTTGACACTTCTAGTTATTTTTTCACATTCATTGGAAGTTTGGCCTATTGTTACAATGCAGCTTTCTTTTCTAGGATATAAATATCGGAATATCGGGCTACACAGTTTGTAAACGACATAGTTGTACTTAGCAAATTTCAGCTCAATAATACAATTATAATATAATAGAAGGTGGTGGAAAAAATATATATGTACGTTACCAAGGCGTCAAAAATATGTATACACCTTTACGCCATTTACCGTAAGGTCGATGTACCTATACATATATTTGAAACTATGTCTGTACAGATATTTATGTCCTTGGCTGTACTTAAACTATTTACGTACAGGTCGATTCATAAGAATGTATTACCGATTTGAATACACCTCACACCAATATGAAAATGGCATGCATCATGGGTTCGAAAATATCCGATGTTTATTATAAATATCAAAATATCGGATATTTATGATATATATCCGATATATATCAAAAGTTTGATATATATCCATTTTGTATGAAAGCCATATTATTATTAGTAAAATAAATTAAGTAAAATTGTTTCTGCACTTTATCAATTACTTTCTTTGTAAAAAATAATAGAATAAACACAACAAAAACTTACTCTTTCGTAACGAAATTTTTCTGACACGACAGACGCCATTAAAGCCGGCAGAAGTGTTGCCATTAATGGATTAGAACCTACTATTAGGGAGTATCTTTTAACTACTCCAACGCCATCTACATTTGGGAAGTAGAAATACAGTAACAAAGGTCATAAACTAGCCAAAAATAACTTAATAATATCAAATTTTTAAACCATTTTTTGTATTGATATATATCATAAAAATCATTTGATATATATCGGATATATGTCATGATATATATCATCGAACCCTGCATGTATCAGTCAGTTTCCTACAAAAATGTCTATAGATGTGGATGTGATATTACTTCGTTCTATCCATTCTTGCCAGATGTTGTATTGACCTGTAAGTAGGTACCTAAACAAAATGAAAGCGTTGAATTAAATCAACAATCGTAACATCATACCACCTGGGAATGACTAACACCTTTAGAAGAATTTAAATCGACGAAATTCAATTCGCTTATTGCATAATCTTCTCGTACTTTAGCACTGCATTCTCTCGATAAAATTCGCCGTGTTTCCATATGAATCACCTCATTCATAATAGATAGCGTGCAATACTAATTGATAAGCAAACTGGGCCAGCCTTATAAAGGAGACTGTTTTATCTTTGTACAGCTGCCTTATGATTTGTGCTATAGAAATGATATTGCTCCGCGTCCGTTCCATTTGGCACGTGAAATATTCTTAAAAACTGAAACTTGACCCAGATCTTTGTACTGAATTCATGTGTATAAAGTGTAAACTGGGTCATACGAGTTTCCTTGTGCGCTAGAATGGAATTAGTTCTTTAAATTATATCAAGAACCATATATACCAAGCATGTACATGTTCCTTGATTATATTCACTCTCGGTTTCGCACGAGTAAGTAGTTGAAGTAAGATCTGGTAGTTTGATCGAAATTCCAGGGGATTTTATTATACTCCCATGGGAATTCCCTAAAATGGTTGCATATAAAACGCCCGCACCAAATTTCATGTCTCTAATCCTAGCGATTAAGCTTGCGAGATTTTTTAAATATCCCGTGGGAATATCGGAATAAAAAGAAGCTTGTGTTATTCCAGACATCCAGCTATCTACATAGTAGTATAATTACGTCAAAATCCGTCCAGCGGTTTTACCGTGAAGGTGTAACAAACGTAACACACGCATATACAAACTTCCGCATTTGGGTCGATCAACTTTTTCTTGTCTCTCGTTGTATAGTCACGGTCTCCTGAGTCACTCTTTAAACCGTAAGTTTATAAGTTTAAAATTTGCCAAACATTTTTGTGGTAGTTTTAAGCCCCTTTTATAATTATCTAATAAGCGTGATAGTATAATGTCCCTCGCTGAAGGGGCAGAATGACAAGAAAGAAATAGTTGATCCGCCTTCTTCTTCTTTCTGTGCCTCTTCCCATTATTTGGGGTCGGCCCTCCTCGTTCTCATGCGCCAGGTCGGTCGATCCTGGGTTGTCTCCTCGGTCAACTGGGCCTGTTTCAAATCCTTTGATATGGTGGACCACCAAGTAGCAAGTTTTTATTGAACAATTTGTACTTTGCTTAAGGTACATGCTGCAGTTACTCTTGTCCTTTATAAAGTACACGAGGACTCACAGTAACGTTCACCGAAATCATATCATCCGAAAATAAGAGGTACATTTAGATTGGTTATAAAATTCAAACCTCCGCTTATTTCTCAAAAGTAACTTCTGCATTAGTAGGAATTTACAATAAATTACAACGATGATAGACTAGAAAAATAACAACGAACTGTATTATCTTCAATCAACTTAAATCAGTTGTGTATCCGGATACACCAGTCTCCTAAACTTATCGCGTAGGTAATTGTCGAACTACTGCGATAAAGCGTTATTTTTAAATGATGACTTACTATTAATATGAATATACAGGATTTTTTATATTGACAGGAAACGTTAGTTTCCGCATACATAGATGACGAAGGCACTTGCATGTACAGTCAAGTGCAAAAATAAGTATCTATTCGAACTACTCAAAAATATGTTACTACGGCCTTATTGCGTCGGAATAAGAGTCTGTGGTACTTATTTTTGAAACTTTGAATAAGTTCATATTTTTACACTTGACTGTACGTACATAAAGAGTCACAGTACCCGTACTTAATCTTGTAGGTACCTATATGGTAATGAGTATTTCTTGGTATGGACATCCTTAATGTTTTACCTATGTTGGTCATGCTCATGCCATATTGAAACTTGTTTGTTGCCGACTAATCATTAGTTTACTGTGAATTTAACGTGCTTTTGTTTCTTTACATCTTTTAGAAAGGTTTCAATAACCCCCCGGTGAAAAGAGGGGTGTTTTGATGTACTTTTTTTTTACTTTTGCGTGGGTAGGTTTTTCATCAAAAAATCACTTAAAACAAGCTTATTCGTCAACGGTATATCTTTTATATTGACATTGGACCGCTACATAAGTCACACATTTTGAGTTAGTGTAACCACTGGTAGTGTATCAAAATTCAATCACAAGATCTGAAGCAAATATATGCGAATGAACTCCGTAAGAAAGTACTCCAACTTCACAAATTGAAATCTGAATTTACTACCCAAAATTATCTTATACAAGGCGAGGTAGTCGTTGACTCATTAAGTTGAATTTGTAACAGCCTTATTCATAAAAAATCCTTAATTGAGGTTTGATCGTCTGTTACTTAGCAGACTGATTAAGCTTGTTAGACGGTTGTCAAGAAGTATGATTCATAAACGCTTGCTAGCAGTCTGCTAGTTGTTGAGCTGCTGATAGACGGATTAGACGCGTTATGTTGGCCACCTTGACAAATCAAAGACAAAAAATGGCCTAATCGATAATTAAAAAAAAAAATGACAGCAGTGACAGCAAATTAGCAGGAAAAAAATAAAAAGCGAGATGTTTGTTTTCCCGCCATTTCCAATCCGCATGTTTATGTTGTGCAAAAAGCCATAATTATGTTAATCATCCTAATTTTTTTTTTCATATTTATTGTTAATTTATTGTTGCTAATTTAGAGGATTTTTAAATACAAATTCCTGAAAATAAATTTTCCTGTTTTTTTTTTAATCTTTGCGTAGCCCTGCCTCCACTATAAATATCTTCGGTATGGTTTTTTGCTCTTGTCAAAGTCAGCTGTTCATACTTGTGGCGGCCATTTTGTGACTTAGCAGGGAGATAAAGGAGGGTCTACGGTCCTCTAACTTTAGCAGAGCCTTGATCGACTGATTAGCGCTAACAGACGTTTATGAATCATGTTTTTTAGCATCGGGCCTTCAAGGAGCCTTCAAGGAGGCTCTAACTTTTTATGAATAAGGCTGTTAGTCTATACCTAATAATGCCTATAAAATTGCTATGTTCGTTAAATAGATAAGATAGTAAGATGGCCATCCTGATAAACTTAGTCGTAAAACGGCATTTTCTGTTTATCACCACGTTTTAGATATGAAGGCTAATGAAGAGACGCATTTATAAGTTTTGATCTTCCTGAGTTCTCTGATGCAATATTCTGAAGATGCTATATTATGTATGTTAGTTAGCGCCCGCGTTTTCGCTCCTGTTTCCGTAGAAATTTTGAAATCGGGGGAAGGCCCCGGGACTCGACTATCTGTATACGGAATTTCATCTAAATCGGTTCAGCGGTTTAGACGTGATGAAGTAACAAACAAACAAAAAAATAAACAAACAGACTTACAAACTTTCGCATTTATTATATTAGTGGGATAAAGTAGGATACAAACAAAATAAACAATCAACAAAAGTGAGCAACACTAGGTATCAACAAACAACAAAGGTCACTAGCGTTTCCTCCCGATATATCGTGTGGGAAAATCCATGTCCCACATGAAATACTATCGAATATAAACATGATTTCACCGTTTCCCACTATTGACACCTAACGACATCAACACTAATTAAACATACGACAGCTGAAAATTAGATATATTCGTGTTTCATAATCAATGCCAGCTAGCGCTATGTATGCTATTTCTGGAAGTTATAGTGTGATTTTTAAAGGACAAAATTAATTATAGCAGCAAGCCAATCGGAATTGACTAAGTTTATAAATGTTCGTTTGTGGTGTCAAAATTGTTTAACATACTGTCGCATAAGCTTCATTTGTAGTGACACTATAATTGTAAACAATCTTCTTTCTTTGACGAGTTTGTTTATTGAAACATGCTTTAAAAAAAATAGTATTATGTACCTATGAAATCAAAATAATAAAAGTTACCATATATACACACACACGCATGAAAATTAAGTCCTAACTTATTTTCAAACGTGTTTTTAATAAAAAGTCACGTTGAGGTCGCTTCCCTTCTTTCTAATGCTAAAGTTTAGTATGAGCTTTGACAGGTGTTTAGCATTACATAGGTGCTTACATACTTGGTACCAGGGCTTTAAATACCGTTAAAAAGTGGTAACGTTACCAACTGTCAAACCGATTTAACGTTAAATGAAAATTAACGTTAAACGATTTACCGTTACTTATACAACTTTTTACCGGTAAAAAAAATGGTAACGTTATCAGCTATTCATTAAATTAACGTTAATTGACAAGTATCGTTAAATCATTTTAACGGTATTTATATTACTATTTACCGGTAAGCTTGGGTAACGTTAAATTTTAGATTATCCTCATTTATCGAGCGAGTATGCACGCGCTAAATTGGCAACACTCGGTAGCATAGCAAAAATTACCGATAGTAGTTATAATAATGTGAATTGGGTAACGTTAACAAGCCCTACAATGTAAAGTAAATTTACCGGTAAAAATAACGGTAATTAGGTAACGTTAAATAATGTTAAGTTATCAATTAACGTTAAATTTTAATACCGGTACTAGGTATTTTTATGATTTTTACCGTTATTTAACGTTACTTATAGTGTGAATTTGGTAACGTTAACAAGCCCTGCTTGGTAAGAAAGAAAGAAAGAAAGAAAGAAGACATTTATTCACTTACACAGAAGACACACATATACAGCAAAATTAACACAAATAAAATAAAAAAATACAGAAAAACACATGAAAACATTAAATACAATATATACAATGTTGTGTGTCCCCGCGAAAGTGAAACGGTCGCTGACTCAGCATTATGCTGAAGCGTTAAACGCCTGCAGCGCTGATTTTCTGCCAGAACCGTCTGTGACTCACGGAACGATACACAAATATAATAAATAAATAAACCACTTATCTATACATACACAAATAAACTTAAGAGAAAAAATAATAATAATAACTATAACAAACCAAGAAATAAATAAATTACAACGAACAATAATTAAAAGAAAGAAGAAAAAATGGATTGTTTAAAAACATCAGGCCGGCATATCAATGTGGTTGGCATGTCAAAGTGCTGGATAGGGAAAGGATTTTTGGAGCGTCAACAAGTAATCCTTCAGCTTGCGCTTGAAGGTATACCCACTACACGCTCCTTGGATAGGGGGAGGAATATCATTCCAGCACTTGGACGCCGCAAACTTAAAACTTCCGCGGAATGCTGCAGTCCGGTGCTTGGGCACAAGAGCCATTGCGCTCCTGCGCTCACTCCTCGACCAAACAATTTTACTGTGGAGGTACAATGGGGTCCTGTAGCGTCTCACACCAAACAGCAGGGTAGCGAGGTGCATGCGCCTGCGTGCAGACATGTTCAACAAGTTAGCGGCGTTCAGGTACGGAGTGATGTGGCAGCGGGGAGGGACACGGAAACAAAAACGAGCGCATGCGTTTTGCACCCGCTGTAAAAGCCTCTTAGAACGACCAACAATGCAGCCGTCATAAACAACATCACAATAGTTTAATCTGGACAATATAAGCGATTCACAAAGGTCAACACGCAAATCGACACTAAGGTAATCGCGTATATTGTACAGAACTTTGAGACGGTAGAAGCAGTTACTCACAACTTTTAAAATGTGGTTCTCAAAGCTCAGCTTGCCGTCCATAAGGAGGCCAAGGTTGTTAGCTTCTACCACCCGTTCTATTGGATCACCCATGACGGCAACATTCTCGGTAGCCAGAGCATCAATAGCATTCTGAATTTGATGTCTCGATCCAAATACTATGTACTTCGATTTGCCGGGATTGAGGACCAAACAGTTGCTCTCTGACCAAGCAGAAACACGATCGAGGTCTGCATTGATGGCGTTTACAGCTATGGACGTTTCTGACGGCGCGCAGGAGACGTACAGTTGAAGATCGTCCGCGTAAAGATGGTATCCACTGCTCTTTATACTGTTGACAATATCAGAACTGTACAATATAAACAGCAGAGGACCCAGTATCGAACCCTGCGGCACACCCCGTGTCACAGGGCAAAGAGAGGACCGCAGAGGACTACCATCCAGCCCACGCAATACGATGGTCTGCGCACGGTCAGTCAGATAACTGTTAAACCATTTTATCGTCGTTACATCAAATCCATAATACGACATCTTAGATAATAGCAAGGGAATGCTAATGCAGTCAAAAGCCCTGGAGAAATCTAAAAGCACTAAAATGGTACTCTTACCAGCATCCTGAGCCTGTAAAATATTATCAACTACATCTAGTAACGCAGTAACTGTCGAACGACCCTTGCGAAAACCAGATTGCAGTTCAGGTAGGATGTTGTATTTCTCCAAGTATTCCGACAGCTGGTCGCAAACCACCCTTTCTATTATCTTTGATGCACAGGGAAGGATACTAATAGGACGGAGATCGGATAGATTAACAGGGTTAGGTTTTTGGGTAAGGGGGTCACTTGAGCGATTTTCCAATCAGTCGGGAAAGTCATAGTCTCAATGCTCTTATTGATGATGAAAGTCAGTATCTTAGAAGTCACCGGGAGAGTCATAAGTAGCATGTCAATGGCAATAGAGTCATGTCCTTTTGCAGTCGTTTTAATAGAGGTCATAATTTTTGTCACAGCTTCTATTGTCGTTGGTAAAATAGTAAATTTTTTGTCACTTTGTCTATCAAATTCATACCGTGTCAAGTCAGATATAGATGCAGCAGGTTTACCAGGTATATTTAAGAAATGGCGGTTTATTAAATCGGGGTCGTTAAAGTGTGTCGGTAGGTCAGTCTGCGTCTGTGAGTCTGGAAGGACAGTGCGCTTTAAGTTTTTCCAGAGTGTCTTTGAGTCGGTAATGTCGTTGATGTGGTGCTCGAAGTAGGCTCGTTTCTCGCTATGAATGGCTGCGATCACTAGATGTTTCAGGTCCAAATAGTATTGCTTATGAGCATCAGTCTTGGATCGCCTGTATTTGGCGTGGGCTTTGTCTCTGAGACGCATCATAAGCTTTACATTGCTCGTCAGCCATGGTTTGAGTGCCTCCTTTACAACAATCGTTTTTACAGGCGCGTGTTTGTCGAAAAGTTCAAGTACAAGTGCGTTAAATTTTCCAACCATGTCATTTACGTCATTAAGTAAAAGTATTTGGTCCCAATTTATAGACTCAAGGTCATTATCGAAGTCACTTAAGTTAATGTCTTTAAGAGGTCGGTAAGTAATGCGTCTCGGCGTCGGTTTCTGTTTTTTATGTCGAACTCGGCCGTAATGAATGCGTGTCTGCCTAAGTCGGGAATATGCATCACTTCCACATTCACAACGTGAGCGTCAGTGCAAATCAGGTCTATGGTCGTCTCGCTGTGTTCAGTAAAATGCGTCGGGTTGCGTACGTGTTGAGTTAAGTTAACTGAAGTTATGAAATGCATCAGAGAAACAAACTTACTGTCGGTTATGTCCGTAAAATTTATGTTAAAGTCACCAAGTAAAATCAAACGGTCGTAATTAACAAAAGAAGTAATCGAGTTCGTAATGGCGTCAAAAAAAGTATCAACGTCAAGCCAAGGAGGACGGTATGCGGTTCCAATTATTAATCGCTTGCAATTTATATTTAATTTTAACCACATTTGTTCTACGAGTGCAGCCGGCGGGTGCGGGAGAGTGCGGGCGGCGAGATCACGACGTATAAAAAAACCAACGCCACCCCCGCGCCCCGCGCGGACCTCGGTTGGTCTAGCCAGGTTTCTCAGTCTGTATTGCGCCACGGTAGGAGCACGTCCCTCCTCGCCGGCGCGCAGCCAGGTCTCGTTAATAGCAACGACGTCGGGTTTTGTCTCAGTCATAATCGCAATCAACTCGTCATGTCCTGTACCAAGAGAACCAGCATTAAATAGACCAACTTTGAAGTTTTTAAAACGAGGCATGGCAAGGACAGAAGATCATCACGTAAAAATAATAACGAAGACATATGCAGGTTAATATGATAATATTATATAGTGTGGCGTGAGCGGTATGAAATATATGCAAATAATACATAATACATAAATATATTACTTTGGTTATAGGCAAATCACAGAACGGGACAAAAGTAATCAGTTGTTTCACTTTCGCGACGACACAACACAACGAAAACAACACGATTGGGACACACCGGAAGGCCACAAAATTACGGTAAGCACATTGGTATAATAATAATATATAAATAGATATTTGTAAGCAAGAATTTAACAAATAGAAATGATAAGAATACTCGTACAATGTTTTTTCCAGGACTCCACAACAAAAAACAAACAATAAACATAACTTATACATATGAGCGGACAACGGCGACCGGAGTAAAAATACCCAAATCGGCCATGGTGCGCAAGCAGTGGCCCGGCAGACCGTCAGCTTTACGGGCAAAGATCCTCCCGCCCCGGGTCCATACGAAGCGCCAGGCAGCGGTGCCCGCGGCCTCGCGGGCGCGCTGGAACAGCTGACGGTTGGCGGGCGTCAGCCTCTCGTTGGCGTAGAACCGCTGCGGCGACGATGCCAGGCCCAGGCCCTCGGTGGTGGCGCCGCGGCGCACGCGCGCCTGCCGCAGCAGCTCGTCGCGGACGGCGCGCCGCGCCAGGCGCACCACCAGCGGGCGCGGCCGGCCCGCCGCGCGCTCGCGGCCCGCGCGGTGCGCGAACACCACGTCCCGCGCGTCCAGCTCCACGCCCAGCTTAGCGGCGACCCGCGTGACCAGCCCGACCGCGCTCTCGCTCGGCTCCTCCGGCACGCCGGACAGCTGCACGTCGTTCGCCAACAGCTCCTGGTCCCGCTCGTTCAGCTGCGTCTGGAGGGTCGCAATGGCCTCCTCCATCGCCTTGGTGGCTACCGACACTGTGCTGTCGACGACAGCTTTTTCCACCGCGTCGACGCGATCCTCCAGGGCACCCACCCTTGCGTTGATATCCGCCATGCATGCCCTGACATCCTGAAACTCCTGGCGGAACTCTCTGAGTTCATGTCTTAGGGCCTGGAGCTCCCGTCGAAACAGCTGAATCTCATCTCCAAGCGACGACCGCGGCGTACCCTCGCACACCGGAGACTCGGACGAGTCCACCGCCCCTGCACCTGACGACACCTTCACAGCGGCGGGCGCCGCCGACTTGGCGGGCGCCGCCGGCTCAGCAGGCGAAGCGCTGGCGGAACGGGACGCGGTGTCCCTTGCACTGGTGAGCTTAGCGGGCGCGGGCTTACGGGTGCACGTCGGGCAGCTCCACTCTCGGGGGACCGCCGTGCCGGCAGGAACCCCCACGCAAGTGCAGTGGTAGTGCCCGCTGCATTTTGGACACACAACGGTTCCTGTACGCCCGGTAAACTTGGCACAAATCGCGCACTTGGTGGACATCGCCGCAAGTTTGTTGTTTTTTTTTTTTTTTTTTTTTTGCTGTGGGTAGTTAACTGGGTCAATATAATTTATTAGTGGTTTTTCTTATTTAGCACTGCACTAATACACTTCGCGAACAATTAATGTTGTCTATTACGATGTTATCTTGAAATGTAATACAGGAACAGAATTGAAAACTTCTTGTTTTATTTTTAATACGAAGGAAATATTTGAGCGCGTACTTTGTGTAACGTTCCGAGGGTAAGTATTACGAGGGTAAGTGGTACATTGAAGTCGATGAATTATTATAATGCAAGTTCTAACTTGTGACCACCTTGCGATCATTGAAATGCCGTAACCTCACTGCAGATGTGCATTAGACCGGTTTAACATCTGTCGTCATAATTATTTCAGTTCCTAGAATACTACTTTTTTATTTATACTTCGTCCATTGCTCTTTGCCCGTAGGGGGAGCTTTAGGGCATTGATATTAATCCAGATATGGACTACAAACAGGCTAAAATGGATCAGCCTTATTTTAAAGTGGATGCTATAGGTGCGGTTTAGAGTGTATAAACAAATTGTAGGTGGAGCGATTCGATGTATGATGATGGTTTCGATAGCAAATATATAAATATTTATCTGAAACATAATTTTACATAGGTAGTAGTGTCGCAGTGGAAGCGTGCTGGGCCAACAACCTGGTAAAATCCATGCTAATATTATAAATGCGAAAGTGTGTGTGTTTGTATGTTTGTCCGTCTTTCACGTCGAAACGGAGCGACGGATCGCCGTGATTTGTGGCCAGAGAGTAACATAGGCTTCTTTTTATCCCGGAAAAATGCACAGTTCCCGATGGAACAGCGCGCGATAACCGAATTCCACGCGGGCGAAGCCGCGGGCAAAAGCTAGTTAGGTATAAACAAGCTTTGAAATGAAGTAAATAATATATTAAAAAAAACAATAAACATAAACAAGTTATGCGACAGGCAAAAAGAAAGTGAGTGACTATATCCCCCCCACTAGAAGAAACATAGAGTTTTGTAACTAGGTTTACATTATAAAAAGTTCCAACACCTTGACTTGTCTTTAGAAGCTAAGGCTTTGAATCTCTTATCCTAATTCCTGCGCAGCATATTGAGAGCTTGGTCAATTTGTTGCTTAGCACGTAGCAACAAGTGAACAGGCAGCCATTTTTAATATCCACCACTCCATTCATTTGACGTGACAGGGGGTGGGATGCTATACCAATTTGTGAACCAGTTCTATTCTCAGTATGAGATGAATGCAGTTAATTATCTCGACGGCCGGCCGGGTTGGCTCTTATTGAAACAAACGTGACGTGGCGCATTCAAAGATGTTTTTAAGTACGCTCTCAAATCCAACGATGACTCGGACCATTCCCGTCGGAAGATCCAAGTAGAAAGTTAAGACACACCGTAATCACCGAAGTAATTTAACACTCTAGTGCCCACCTTTATACTCAGCCCTTCAGGCCTATGTCCAAATGTTTCGTTGATTCACCTCACCGTGCAACCACAACGAATTACATCGCGTTTTAGATACGCATTTAGAAGCGTACCGCGTGCCCATCGACCGTTGAATTCTTTTGTGTAAATGACCCTTTCGACGGACACGAATTGACCTAAGCGACATTAAAAATTTAACCATTTTGTTCCTTAGGTACTGGCAGTAAGGTGCGTTTACGGCAGTTACACGTCGCGGCTACTCGATTTGTGGGAACTGTATGACGAATGCAAGGGCTCTGAGAACGACAATCCGGCGATTTTGCCGCGCGACCAGCAGTTCATTGTGTTGGAGTTGGCCAACGCCGGGCAGGATCTAGAGAGCTATCAGTTCAACAGCGCCGAGCAAGCGCACGCGCTGTTTCTACAGGTACGTTCCGATTTTGAATTAAGTTTTTTTTCTGTAACGTGTCAGTGGCCCGTTTTGAAGTCTACGCACGCAAATTGACTTTTTTGTTTATTTTTTTGTGTATCCGTGAAATACGTACTGGGTGCTGGCCAGTTTTTTAAAACCTGGTTTGACGTGAATTGTATTATAGATGAAGATGTTTTTTATACGCATTACGCATTTCACGAAGTTCAGGATGTTTTCTTTATTCGTGTTTAAGTGTCATGTCTGTAATAATAGACGATTTGCTTTTCTGTTGACGTAATAACGACTGTTTAATGGGCATTTTCGCGAGAAGAGATTCACTCAAAATTTGGCCTGTCCCACACATTCAAAAAATAAATTTCAAAAAAGAGGGCAAAATTTTGGAGTTATGTATGTGCAGTTTTGTTCCATTTTTCATATAATTTTATAAAAGAATAGATTAAAAGTAGAGCTTCTTAGGATTTTTTGTATAAATTTATATTTTTTGGTGCGGCTACCCCTAGTTTTCGACATGTCCTACCCTGATCAACGATATTTCGAACACCGTTTTAAGGTTGTTTCAACAACTTTATCCTTTTTATATTGTAATATAGAGGTGTGTTCCTTAATGAAGTATAAATTAAAATTGTATTGCATTAAATAATACTTTTCATATATATTAAAATAATACATTTTATCGCGTCCCATGATTTAAGGTGAAGTGGAAAATCCATTTTGTAACCATTATTTTTCAAAAAGTAAAACAAAAATCTCCCAAACTAGTTTAAAGCATTACATTCTGGCAACACTAGCATTAGACGCCATTAAAACTTCACAGGTCAGCCATTTTAAAATTTCTCTCAGGCGAGGTTCAAACGTGAAGAGAGTAACCACGCAAAAACAAGTGTCTACTTTGTAACTGGTGATTTAAGAAGGCAAGTTTGTTTAGCTGTTAGATTTAATTTTTTTTTTCAATATTTAATAGGTTGTTTATCGATTGCGTTGTTCAGCGCAGAGAAAAAATTTTCACTGACAAACAATATTAAAAGTTTTAGATCGTGAACCATGGATGCGTTACTTCCACTTTGTTCGGTTACATATATATGGAACACTATAGTTACGAAGTGGAAGTATAAAGGCGGCTGCACCAGGTGATTTTGAGGCCGAATAAAAGTAATTTAATTTAGCATGATTTTAATAATATTGGTGTGATGTTGTGCCGAAATGTAAATTACAGCTATATAAATTAACAATTTAATGTTGTTCAAACAATTAATGATTATTACAGGTTAAAAGTTGACTTGGATTTTTTTTTCGTATTTGTGAATTTGCCTTTATGCTTTCCATTTTGTAATTGCAGCGTTCAGTTTTGTAACTGTCCTATTTTGATTTGATGCGAAATGATTTTTTTCTTAATTTTATATGTAGAATAATGATGCATAATAAAACTGATTTATATTTAATGACCTTTAACTTAAATAAATAAATTAAAATAACCATACAACTAACTACCCTAGATGAAAGACGCTAAAATTTTCTAACGAAAAGGACTAAAAAGTAACAAAGTGGAGATTTTTCCTTTGGAATAAATATAAAGGACATTATATTGGGATATTCTTCAGTTGTATGTATACCATAAAACTGTTCTTAAACGGAATACATAAACACAAATAACATACAAACACTGTATAATAACTAATTTTACTTTTAAAAAGTTACAAAGTGGAGTCCTTATCTGCAGAGTGGTCACCAATAAATATTTTTTTCTCATTTATATGTTGTTTTGTAGTATTTATTTTATGATATTATGCAAATATAGAGTCTAAGTAATTAATAAAATTAATATTTAAATAACTGATGAAAATAAAATCCTTTCGACTCCACTTGGTAACTGTGACTCTTCTCGCGAAAATGCCCTAATAGTGTTTTAATGATCGTTTGATTTGCTTACTGTTATCATTTCGTACCGGGAAACGCGATGCACTGCGAGACTTCCTTTGGCAAAGTATACAAAGATAGTAAACAAATGAGCAGTAGATTACTCCAGTTATCTCTCCTTGTTGTTGGGGGTAATAAGTTTTATTACAATTTATCTCGAGCTAAACTTCAAGTTGTGAAGATAACAAGCCCAGCGTTTGTGTGGATAGTTGTAAATTCTTTAACCGTTTTTTCCTGAATGCTTTTTGTCCCTTTCTTTCAACTTTTGTGCGAGGCCCTTGGTTACATGGGATACAGGTCTTACCTTACCATGTTAAGATGACAAGAAAGAGTACTTATTTATTATGTATGAATATCTCTGTAAACAAAGCCTTGGGACATTAGTAGTAGGAATTTTAATGCATTTATTAATACCAGTATGACTTTATGGCAACAAAAAGTTGATCGACCTAATCGTCTTGAAGACAAAAAAACCTCTTTTCTGCGTGGGGACGAGGACAAACCGAAAAACACACTTTCCTGTTTAGGTATATTATAATAGAGAATTCGTAAGTTGTGCTTGCCTCGCGGTAACCACAAACAAGTTTTTTTTTTCTCGACAAAAGCACCCCAGAGATCAACTCGGAGAATAATTTTGAGTTTTTTTTTTTTTTCAGCATTTTGAGCATGCCAGTATGGTCGCTGCGTACGATGAGTGAATTTCTAGGTCGAGTCTCCAATACCTTGACTAGATTTTCACTTATCCTACGCGCCGGCTGAATCTGCTTTCAATGTTTACAGTGTGGTTTTTTTACTAATATTTGTTTTGCATTTTTGTCTTTATTTCTCATGTGTGTGTTAGAATTTAAAGTAAGCTTAGTTGGTATTTTCAAATAAACAGTTCACGTTTTATTATGACCGTTAGCACATATGAATCACAAATCAAACCGAATTGAC
Source organism: Choristoneura fumiferana (assembly GCF_025370935.1). Lineage (NCBI taxonomy): Eukaryota > Metazoa > Arthropoda > Insecta > Lepidoptera > Tortricidae > Choristoneura > Choristoneura fumiferana. The sequence goes on along the minus strand of NC_133487.1, from coordinate 2,831,279 downwards.
AATGCCGAAGTGACTTTGCATTAATGCTCTTGTGTATTAAAATGTGTTACTTTGTCATTGTAAATGCTAATTAACTGTTTTATTTGAAAATACTTGAATAGACATTATTTCTATGGCACCCCTGTGCTCGTCCTGCTGGTTTCTAGCCAAACAGTGGATAATTAAGCAGAATTGGCGGTTCAATTGTCCAGTTAGGAGTTTACAAGTTTTATTGGCCCCATCTCCAATTACCTTTGGGCTTTTATTTGTACTAAACTACTAAAACGGTATTCTTCCGCCCGAAACACCGGATTGGAAGATAAATTTTATTGCTCGACTAACCCCCTGTTTCAGCATCCATTGATTAAATTTATCTGCCGGATAAATGTGATGCCGTCTCTGTTTGTTTTGTTTGAATAGACGGAGACGGCATCACATTTATCTGTCAAATAAAATTAATCTATGGGTGGGGATGGGGAAATAGCCCCTAGTGTAGGGAAATATCCAGAAGGCGTAAGGCTGGACTGGTGGAATATAATATAATCTCTATACAAAATCCTTTACAGGTTGCTTTTCAAGATTGAACAAAATTTTTCTTTCGAAGTTAAGACTCATCTTTGACGCGACTTTAAGCGTCAATCAATGTATTGATGTCCAAAATTTTAAATCATGGAAATCTTTTTGGGGTTCACTTAATTTTACTTAAACTTTATATCCTCTATCATTTTTAAACCTGTATGATTTTGTGCATTATGTTCATAATAGTGGTCTGTGTCGGTTGCAGGTTGCATTCGGCCTAGCCGTTGGCGAGGAAGCTTTCCAGTTCGAACACCGCGACTTGCACTGGGGGAACGTGCTGATTGCTCCTACTGAACAAAAGGTAGTCATAAACTACAACTATTAGTGTCTAAGTAATGCGAATTAACGAAGATGACGTTTCAATTCATGGATTAACTTCACTTGATATTACGTTAATCAATCGTTTAATTAGTTACTAGATAAACGTACTAGATTCTGGTACCTATTTATGAAGAAGTAACCGTGCGCCGCAAAATTCACGTCGTGAAAAGTACGTACGGGCCGGTTGGCATTGTTAACGCAAGTCGATTAGATAAATTTTAACGAAACTATGTTTTGCCGGCGCGTGTGAGAAAACTGCTTCGTTAGAAATTAGTTTCATACGATTATTTTCATCATAAATTTGCTAAAAGTGGCTGCGAAGCGGTTGTAACGTTTCGTGTGCTCTGCCTACCCCATTTGGGAATACAGGCGTGATGTTTGTGTGTGTGTGTGTGTGTGTGTGTGTGTGTGTGTGTGTGTGTGTGTGTATTTTCATAAATGGCCGGCGCTGAGTGTTTAATGTTACTTTGCGATTGAAATACTAACTACCTACATTATGGAGTTTGTGTGCTGTATGTACTTACATGATAGATAAAATGAAAACCGACAGTTCTTATAAGTACCTTAACCTGGAAAGTATAATTTCTATCACGTAACAGATTAACCATAAAAGTTAACTTTAATGCTTTATGAATTAACGAAGTTAACTTTTAGTAGTGCATTAGCGATTCATGAAGTTATTTCGCTTGAAAGGCTTAAAAAATGCTGTGTCCGCTCTGCCGACCTTGTGTCGCTGTCGGCCGCTGCCATCTTGATGTGAATCGGCCAATAATGTGGGTTCCTTGAGGTGAAATATCGCTAGATGGCGTTAGTAACGAGAGATCCGTTTGACGTTATAGTCTTGCTTTCGATTAGCTCATTTACAGCCTTATTCATAAAAAAACCTTAATTGAGGTTTGATCGGTCTGTTACTTAGCAGACTGATTAAGCTTAATAGACGTTTGTCGAGAAGTATGATTCATAAACACTTGCTAGCAGTCTGCTAGTTGTTGAGCTGCTGATAGACGGATTAGACGCGTTATGTTGGCCACCTTGACAAATCAAAGACAAAAAATGGCCTAATCGATAATTAAAAAAAAAAAATTGACAGCAGTGACAGCAAATTAGCAGGAAAAAAAATAAAAAGCGAGATGTTTGTTTTCCCGCCATTTCCGATCCGCATGTTTATGTTGTGTAAAAAGCCATAATTATGTTAATCATCCTATTTTTTTTTATATTTATTGTTAATTTATTGTTGCTAATTTAGAGGATTTTTAAATACAAATTCCTGAAAATAAATTTTCCAGTTTTTTTTTTAAATCTTTGCGTAGCCCTGCATTCACTATAAATATCTTCGGTATGGTTTTTTGCTCTTGTCAAAGTCAGCTGTTCAAACTTGTGGCGGCCATTTTGTGACTTAGCAGGGAGATAAAGGAGGGTCTACGGTCCTCTAACTTTAGCAGAGCCTTGATCGACTGATTAGCGCTAACAGACGTTTATGAATCATGTTTTTTAGCATCGGGCCTTCAAGGAGCCTTCAAGGAGGCTCTAACTTTTTATGAATAAGGCTGTTAGTTATTAAAAAGTGAAGATAGATTCACAAGAGCTGGTATGAATGGATTGTATGTGTGAATGATAATGTCTATGTGTGCGTCACAAAATGTTTAAATGCCGATTGATTCAATAAGCGATAACCGCGTGTTTATACAATATCGTCTGAACCGCCCAAGTGCAGGGTAAATAATGGAAAATATTAATATTGATGAAAATTCCATTAGGTATAGTAAAATATTTGTAGCAAACCGTCAAATTCACCTTTCTATTTGATTTATTAGTGCTAATAGTGTGCTGATTATATGTATTTCTTTTTATCGTGTTACAAAGAAGTACTTTTACAAAATACGTTTAGGAGGCCCCTGTTTATAAAAACATTCACACATTGACAAGTGACTGCTTTCGTTTGATTTATTCGAGCCAGCTCTTGTGAGTAGACCTATTATAATCACAAATATTTATTTATTAATCAATATAAATTACAGCATTACAGTAAAAACCATTGCGCTATAAAAATTCAATTAGACTAGAGTTGCCAACTTTTTTTATAAGAAATAAAATATATTTAGGGCTGAAAAAGAAAATAAACAGTATTTTAGAAATATGAACAGAATTTTAGAGCAATGGACAGTTTTATTGTTTTAAAGACTTTTTAGTCTCTCTCCCACAACTCATCAGTATTTTGTATACTTTATTTTTGTTTAACAGTAAAAAGTATAATGTTTTGAAAAACAGTATATAATGTTGGCACAATAAAGTTGGCAACCCTAAATTAAACATACAAAAACAACAATAAATAAATATCATTTAAATATCATTTAGGATTTTTGAAAGCCGTCATTGTCGCTACCCTAAAACGAGGGAACACCAAACCCTCGGCCAAAAGTCGGAGCACAGAAACATCTGCTGAATCAAACGGATCTCACTATGCTAGCGCCAGCTAGCCTCTCACAGGAACGCTGAACCTTTATCGTCAATATAAACTCGATGGTGTCAATTCCAGTACGCAACGTTCGTGCTCCGTGGCCGTTCGCACCGCGTCCCTCGCTGCGGCGTGGCTGCGACCATCATCGATTACTCTCTGTCGCGTCTGTCGCTGCCCCTGACGGCGGCCGGCGAGCGCGCCGCGTTATACAACGACCTCGCCGCCGACGACACGCTGTTCGACGCCGTCGGCGACTACCAGTTCACCGTGTACCGCCTCATGAGAGACAGGCTGGGGTGAGTCTTTGTGAACTAGCTATTGTTGTTTGTTTATCACTCATCATCGTCATATCAGCCGGTTGCCTCGGTTGGAAGCGGCTTGCGTCCACCGTGAACCCGCGACTCTAACCAGAGGCCTTACCTAACGAGCGGCCATTGCCATCGTTTTCACCATCTCTTTCTGTAGCCATCTACACCGTGAACTCGCGACTTTAACTAGAGGCCTTACCTAACGAGCGGGCCATTGCCATCTCTTTCTGTAGCCATCTACACCGTTAGACAGAAAGAAATAATTAATGCGATAGCAAGCGTCCGCGCGCTAGATAATACGGACTCGGGTCGTCTGTTCATCTCGTTGGTGGTCGTTTATCACTATCCCACGGGAATTACCATTAATCATGTGACATCTTCAGACAGCTAAGTTTATCCTACCAGGAAATGCTATTGGCTGGGTGCGTGCGAAGTACTAGGTGGGAGTAATGAAATCTATCGCAGCGCTCATAGTGGCCAAAAGTAGAAATAATGTAGGCTCTGTCATACTCATATGAATCTGTCATTAAAAAATAAATTTGTTTAGACTTAAATAACTACCTAATTTTAGTAATAGATGTTTGTGTTATGGTGCGAGCTTGAATTATTGAACACTGTCCCTGTTTTGTTCTTAATTCCTCTACATCCCGGACATGTCCAGAAGATACCAACAATTTTCCTTTTGGAACGGTTTGTGGTTGAAATTTGTTATTGAGTGACTCACAAAACCAGTCTTCAAAATGAACTCATTTTTATCTGAAAATGATATTTAATTTATTACTAGCGATACAAGAACAATTATATATGTGCACTATTATTTGATGAAACCATTACAGTAGCTTTATCTTTTTTGTTTTACAGTAAAAGTAAAACTAAACATGAAGTAAACAAGCCCTGACATAACCAAAATAAATCACACCGTTTGAATAAATGTTACTTACCTCATTCAACTTTAATGAACTAAAATGAATTCACAACCCTTTGTTCACCGAAACCGTTAAGCCGTGAAAGAATAACTGTTCATGTATGTATTACTATGTGTTTCAAATAACAACTCAATCTGTACATTTTAGAGTTGACAGCTGTATAATCACTTAAGTAACTGCGTTTTTTTTCTGGAACAAAAAAGGATAAGGTTATTGTAGAATTTCATACTGATAACTCTGTTCTGTAGATAGGATTGGGCTCACGTTTGACCATACTCAAGCATGCTGGTCTAGTAAATATAAATACCCATTCACTTGGTCTGTGATTCAGTTCGGTGAACAGAAACGCAGGCAGTATGTTCCAATCTTTAAATTTGGCACAAAAATTGCCGAACTACTTTGATGTGATAAATAAAAATGTTGCCAGACACACAAAAACGGTTTTTTTTTTAGACTGTTTCATCACCAAAAATACGTTGTCCAAATAGTATTCCATTTTCTATTTAATTACCAAAGACAATATCGTAAATTTATAGCATGCAAAGATTTTATCAACGGGCACAGTGTAAACTTTGTCTGAAGACGTTACATTGTTTAATGATAACTCGTTACTTTAATATTGCGTCAATTAAGTGTTACGATTGTAAATGAGTAGCGGGTTGCAATTTTATGTGCACGTATATAAACGAGATAGTCGATTAAAATATTTGGCAAAACGTTCAAACAACTAATTATTTAGTAATATTGCTACCATAATTTATGGAGTTTTATGACTAATGTGAGACGATATTTTAGCAGATAATTTATACTAAACATTAATTTAATTGTAACTTAGCTCATATATACAATATATTGCAAACACGAATTTGATACGGATACTTTTCAGTTTTCGTTGTATGTATTTGCTTAAATTTCTCTACTGATAACTTTGACTGAGATAACACAGCCAGATTCACGAGGGCATTGAACTTGCACCGTAATAACTTAACAAGTAAATATTTTTCAAATTTTATTCGTCTGGTGCGTTTTTGTACGACTCAGAAAGTACTTGCCTGGAATTTATGACCTAATAAATAATACATGCCCTAATTCGTGTACATTCTACGAATTAACCCGTCGCGCGACCAACGACTTTTTTGGGTAATTTTGGACTAGTACCCTATGTTAAAGGGTGATCGAAACTAGTAATAAAAATGGACTAATCACGAGCACTTAGATACGCGCCACTGGCGCGCAGGGCGTTCGACGGGTTAAATGGGTGGCACAAATAATCGGAATGTGCATTGTAACTTGTAAGGTGGTATATTACAGGGAGATTCTTGGCCCAATAGGGAATAGTTCTGCCGCCAGAATGCAGCACTAGCACATAACGTAAACAGTTTTTGACATGTTCTTCAAAACACTAAAAGGATTAAAATTTTAACTCGCACCACATTCTCGAAGCAGTTTGATTTGTTTTGATTAATATGGTAAACAATGAGTAGCGCAAATGAATTTATAAGAAACAATATTATGGCGGTTGAATATTATAGCACATGAAATTCGGGCAAAAGTAAAGGTATACCAGAAAATATTCTACAGATTTCTATAACCTAACCAAAAAAAAGTTGGAAAACTCCTGACTTTCACTTCAAAGTTCAATATCTCAAAAACGACTGAACCGATTTTGATGAAATATGTCTAAGAACCATAGCTAGAAAACCTGATTTCAAATAAAATAACCGCGTTCAAATCGGTCCACCCGTTTAGGAGCCACGGTGCCACAGACAGACACCTGACACACGTAGCGGTCAAACTTATAACACCCCTCTTTTTGCGTCGGGGGTTAAAAAGAAGCAATTAGCTCACCAGTTTGTTTACCCATCTTATATCATTTGCTTTGTTTGTCCACAGCAATGACTGGAAGAATTTCGAGCCGTACACGAACATTCTCTGGCTGCACTACACTGTAGATAAAATGATAACGGCCCTTCGCTACAAGCGGACCAATACGAAGATTCACAAGCATTACATCTCCAAGCTCAAGGCGATCAAAGACAGAATCCTCTCCTACGGCAGCGCGGTCCAATTCGTACTCACTGACATCGAATATTAAACGAACAAATGTAATTATAACTTATCATTAATGTCGAAATTCTATTTCATTAGTAATTTATCAATATGGATATTTTTAGCACCTGCTCATCGTGTGTATCGGACTTGCATCGCATAAAATTGAATAATGTATATAGAGTTTGCTTTGATAATGTAATAGACGCTGAAAAGATTATTTACAATATTATAGCTACGTTAGAGCAGACAAAAGGTGCCTTCTTAGCTAAGGTAGTGCCTTTGTTCAAATTAAATTCATACATTGTGTTCAAAAAGGGATTTTATTTCTCCTTTCCTTATCCTTCGGAGTCCTTTTTTTAACAGATGTACTGTACATAAGACCTAGACGTGGGTAACCATTTCATTTGGATATTATTTCAACAACCTTAAAATTCTTGATACTAGTAACTTTTTTGCGCCTTATATAAAGTACAGTCAACCAATTTGATTCCTAGGCCACCACAGAACCTTGTTGTTGTGACATTTTACTTCATCGAATAAGCATTTCCATAGCATTACGATTATGAGGCGCTAGATGGGGCTGCACGCTGCCGCAACCTCATAATCATGGTTGACTGGGACATGGCGCTGGGCAGTCGTGTATTATTTTTATTTTTGTATCATTTTATTTTACGTTTGTTTGTCTTAATGAGGGCTATCGTTTTTTCTCACACTAGATGGCGCACTGTTGCGTGAGGTTTTTAAGTGTGGCTTTCAGAGCCTGTTATTACGGACGGGCGTTAAAACAAAGTTTCTTTAGATTAAAATCATATTTAAAACACTTTAAAACCGTACCATAAAAATATCCAGCAACCACAGTGTGGCTTAGTCCCGTTTTGTTCGGAAAAAAAGGGAGGACAAAAGTTTCCGAAAGATAAAACTGTCTCAAAATACAGACATTCATTGCCCCGTAATGCATAATTTCCATAATTAATTTCAGGTTATGCAAAATATTCACAAAAAAAATCTTATTGTAAATAAACCCGCGTAGCTCACCCAAAAACTATGAGATTTGACATTTCGGAGACCTCACGCTACACTAGCGCCTCTAGTGGCGAATTCATTCGCGATAGCCCTCATTGCACCTACCTAATAACACCACTTGTTATATTATTTTCATTGTATCTAACCTCTATGGATTTTGTCCGAAATAAATGGCTTATTATTATTATTATGGAGTAGCAGTAATATGCTTATTCGATGAAGTAAATCTATCTATAATATAGAATAGACAAACCAAAATTATTTACTATGGCAAGGTTCTATATTCAAATCATCAAAGCGATTGACTGTACATACACTGCCGTTATTCTTTAAATGATTTATTTTAGTGTCAATTTGTTCTTTAACCCTTAATAAGGCCCCATTTATTGGAGCATACTACCACAGAATCAAAAGCAGCTATAATACATACCTGACAAAGAATATTTTTAAAGCTAGTCTTATTTTCAATAATTACAATGGAAATTGTGCCGTATCATTAAAATAAAAAGGTTCAGTTTCCAACTCAATGCAAGTGGTCGCCGAATCGCGTCTACCTTATTTAGCGACGGCTCGCTAAGTCCGGCAAAGTGACTCATGTTGTAGGCCCGACGGTGTACAACAAGTTGCCCGAGACAATTACGTCGGCTCCGTCGTTAAGACATTTTTAAAAAAGACTGAAAAACTGGCTTGTCGAGCACACTTTCTACACTTTTGACGAGTTCCTTAAATTTCAGCCAATGTCTATTATTTACTGAAAATTATTTAATTAATTAGTTCTTAGAATATATTAGAATAATTTAACAAAATTACATGTAATAACGATATTACCAATAAAAGAGTATGAGTATGCGTAAGGGTTATATTATAAAACACGAGAGGACTCGTGCGGCTATAACAAGCATTGATTTACCAGACAGTAGAATGCAAGCAAAATTAATAAGTGTTACTACCAAAGAAAGTACAGTTGAGAAACAAAGCCGCGTAAGAGCTACCTACACTACATCCTAGTCCCGACTGTCTGGACGTAGCAAAACATACGCTGGCTCAACGGCACGAAAAACAGACAAGTGTTGAAGTGGTATACAGGTGGTAGGACCTTGTGCAAGGTCCGCCCAGATTGCTACCACCATCTTGCTCGCTAATCCTGCTATGAAGCATAGCAATGCTTGCACTGTCGTTTCGGCGTGGAGAGTAAGACAGCCGGTGAAATTACTGGCACTTGAGGTCCCATCCCAGATCCCATCTTAGGCCTCTAGATTGGCAACGCATCTGCAATCCCCCTGGTGTTGCAGGTGTCTTTGGGCGGTGGTGATCTTTTACCATCAGAAGACCCACTTGCTCGTTTCAAAAAAAAAGTGGAAACAAGTAAGCAGATAATCACGAGGGCTTTAAGCGGCTTAATGTTAGCACGAAATCCTATTTTAGCTTATGGTACTTCTATCTTACATGGGACGTTGTCTTAATGAGTTAAGTGTTTGAAAGGGCAGTTTTACGATATCAGGATTGGCAATATTAGTCGTCACCCGATCGTAAAATACCTACCGCCAGTGGCTCAAAAATTACTGTACGTGACTGTACAGCGATGGTTGCAACGCAGGAATTATAAAGGGTCACAGTAAGGGGCTGTTTCACCATCCATTGATTAGCGTTAACCGACGGTTAAATGTGATGCCGTCTCCGTCTACGCGAACAAAACAAAAAGAGACGGCATCACACCTAACCGCCAGTTAACACTAATCAATGGATGGTGAAACAGCCCCTTAAGGGTAGAAAGCGGATGGAAGAGGAACTAGTAGTCAAGTGTGTTGTTAGTAGGTAAACTTTAAAACCATTATGCCAAGTAGATCCAGCAGGGCTACTACGAAACTCGAAGTTCGTGTCGTGCGGTCCCTCTGACACTTATACTATTTAATACGAGAGCGAGAGGGACGGTACGATACGAACTTCGAGTCGTAGTAGCCCTGCAGATTATTGGTAGGAAAAACGCTTTTTTTATTTTTATTTGACTGGATGGCAAACGAGCATGTAGGTCTCCTGGTGGTAAGAGATCACAAGATCACCACCGCCCATAAACATCTGCAACACCAGGGGTATTGCAGATGCGTTGCCAACCTAGAGGCCTAAGATGGGATACCTCAAGTGCCCGTAATTTCACGAGCTGTCTTACTCTCCACGCCGAAACAACAGTGCAAGCACTGCTGCTTCACGGTAGGATTAGCGAGCAAGATGGTGGTAGCAATCCGGGCGGACCTTGCACAAGGTCATAATGCAATAAATTAACTAGCGATTTAAGCGAATGAAACGCCTGTGACTTTTTTAATGCAACGAAACTGGACTGGACTAATGGGAAAGTGAGGTCAGACTAGAATGTTGTTTACTCCTATACTTCTCTTATATGAGCACTAGCTTTTGCCCGCGTGGAATTCGGTTATAGCGCGCTGTTCCCTCGGGAACTGCATTTTTCCGGGATAAAAAGTAGCCTATGCCACTCTCGGGCCTATAAACTATCTCTATTCCAAAAATGACGTCGATCCGTCGCTCCGTTTCGACGTGAAAGACGGACAAAGATACAAACACACACTTTCGCATTTATAATATTAGTACTCCGCGTTACTCTAAGGGTTGTGATAATTGACAAGTTTTTTTTAACACCTGTACATTACTACAGGACTCAAAAGAGTTTTGCATCCTGAACATGGGAAAATACTTATTATAATTTATTTCTCCATATTTAAAAATATACAAAAAACTGAAAAAATATATCTGAATTTGCCAACACTACCACAGAATTGATTATGTGTAAACATAATACAGAGAACGAATCAAATTATAGTCTTAGAAATATGAAATCTTGTCAATTGTGACCACAATGTGCGAGCCGAGCGAGAGTAGCGAGCGTGCCACAGTACCGGCCGGCGAAGCACCAGGACCAAATTAAGTTATTTTCTACTATTTTCAACTAAAGGGTCGGTATTTTCAAAAAAATAGGTCGAGCACTATTATAAGCATGGATTATCAGGTCGTGTATTATTTGAGCGCGCATTAACAAGTCGTACATTATCTACACTCGTGCTAGTTCAGTAAGGGGGGATAATGCACGGCATGATAATCCGTAAGCACATTAACAAGTCCTACATTAACTACACCCGTTGAAGCTACGATCTGGCAGACCCTTATTGATACCATTTCCCCAGTATAATACACTACTCTTTGCCATTTCCGAACGGAAATCGCAGCTGTCAGTCAGTCCGAGTTATGTCAGTCAATCGTTACGTTATCAGTCAGTCTTTATTCCAATCATAGTCTTAATTTATTTCATTACTATTATCAGGATATTTGTTTAATTTTGTAGTAATTATGCTTATGAAATATAGAGTTATTAAATTAACGATTCAATGTACAGATTCATAGTTGTGACATTTGTTTAACGCGCTGGTCGTGACGCAAGTGTTTGTTCAAATATTCATAATGTTCAAAAACGAGTGATTATTATTGTTTACGAATTTTACTTAGTATATTATACTGTATCACCGATTGCCTTTGGATTGTATTGGCCGTAAGGATGGACGGTAGTAACGATTCCCTTTCAAGTGAGTAAAATTAAAAGATCATATTCAACGTTACGTTAAGTTTTTTCTAATGACTAGATAATAATATTATGTGGTCGTGCTTTGCAGTTCTGACTGCGCCTTTGAGCGGGTCTGCTGCGGTTTTGTTGACTCCTGGACGGACTCGGAACATAGCTCAAGACATGGAGGCTCTCAGACTGTCACGACAAGACAACCCTTTCTTACAGGTAGGTTTATATAAAAAAAATATTAAATTAACTTACATTTTTGTTAGGAAGAGAATAGATCATCAACATAGGTGATAGCGTCCCTTGTGAGCATTGATATTTCAAGGGGCAGAGGTAGTAGAATGCTTAAAAAAATAGGAGCTTAAATAGGTACTTATTGAAAAGGGGCAGCACCAAAAAGATCTCAAAGGTAATGGCTAGAATTAGGCTGAGAACCTTTAGTTTAGTCAAGTTTCCAGTCTATTTTAGTGATTTTTAAGATATGTTTTTTATTCCATTTTGTATGGCATAAGATTTATTTTGCAAGTTGTACTGTACCTAATATGGTATTTGACAACTCCTGAATTTGCCATATCTTAATATTATTATGAAAATATAGATATACAGACAGTGTTTAGCGAAGAGAAAACTTAAATCGGTTGAAAATTAGATTTATAGTGATTTTTTGAAAAATCTATATACCTGTGTCTTTCTCAAACGCTTTTCTCTATGCAGCAAGTAAGGTGTGACGTCACATGCCAGTATGTCTTTCTCTTTCTAATCTTGAATTTTAAACCTTTATAACTTTGTTATTTGTAAAGGTAGCTTAAAAATTGTTTTTCTGTTCGATAACAGGCATTGTGTAGTTTTAATTTATAAAACAATACAAAATAGTCAAATACCGTATTGATAAGATAAAGTGCTTGTTACTTGGGCATTTCTATCTACCGTTGTACCCTAAGTTTATCTCTCCAATTTCAACAAAATTTGGCAGGTATACTCAGTCCATGATTCTGAGCTGTAAAAACAGGGTCTCCAGATGTATCCCCAAAATATTATATTGTCCGTTTTGTTACGAAAGTTATTAAGAAAAATTCATAACAGAACTGTGGTGAGAGATAAACTCAGGGACAATGGTTAGATAAATGCCCAATGAATGAACCCCAGTGAATCACCTTTAAAATGCATACTGTATATTGATGGTTGAATGGCTTAAATTATCTAAGCACCATTTTTTTTTAAATTTTGAAGCAGCTCAAACAACAGAAAAATTCACTGATTCGGAACATGTACATAACTCAATATCTCAAAACATGGTCCTTAGATAATTTAGCCTTTCAATTCAATTGTCTATATTCTTCTTCTAGTTAATTTCTGGATCAGTAACCACTTCCTTAAATTATTTTGTTGAGGAAGTTACTGGGGCATTTTTGGTGAAATCTGGTATTGTGGAGTAAGCCTACAACATTAGAATATTATGCTGAAAGCATCCTACACCCTAGCCTCTGTTATTTTCCAAATTTAAAAAAGTCCCTGATGTGGAAGAAACTTGCGAATTTTTCCACCACGTTTCATAGGGGATGTGATAGAACATACATACTCATGTCAAACTTTGTTATATTCCTACAACTATATACCAATACAAAACTATCATGCAAATATGAAATTTGGCTTTCAAATTATCCTAGGACAACTGAAAATAAAAATGACAAAATGTAAAAGTGTTTATTCCATTCCTTTTTTACAGAGGAGTTACAACTAAGTACTCATTGCCAATCATATTTTTTGTCAATGCAAAATCTTCTGCCTCTTGCTCGCTACTAATCAGCTTACAACTAATCTCAATAATTTTAGCCTTCAATCCCCAAATTAGATTACTTGTATGGTAATCCTATTACGTCCGTGTTTGTGACAGCATGATTGGTTTTCGTTCCAGCAAGTCATCAAGGCCAGCAGAGAGAGTTTAATTGAGAGTCACATTGACGAGTGTGAATCTGACGATACCATATTAATGTCACAGGTAATTGCTTGTCATAGATATCATAGTATGTTAGTTAGAATTATAGATAGTAGATGTTTCCCACTATTTTATCTAGATCTTCATCTAGAAACACTAAAACATAACTAAAACTTCTTGTGGGAGCTATTAAATTTTTTAGTACAAAAGTGTCCTATGAATTAAATTAAGTTTCTAAGTCGTAAGTCTAATCGTTTCGTGTATATATCTGAGGCTCCCCATGAGGCTGACATAGTCACATTCAGTGTGCTAAAGCCTCGTTAAAATATAAGAGGGAAAAAAAAAACACACCAATCGCCTAAAGCTTTCCACCTTGACACTGGCCAACTTGTATTAAAAACTATCTGTGTGCCAAATCGCTCCAGCTGTTTTGTTATAATGGTAGAGTACACACAGACATAGGTATGCTTAATTGTGGTCAAAGACTCGCCGGTTTTACATAAATAAAAATGATTCCAGGATTTTGGCAGTACAGCACTAGACTTTGTTGAAGACGATCCCCTGACCCTGAAGGAAGTTCACGAGCACATGATCAGGTCACCGCCTCCTACCAGTTGCTGGTCAAATGGTAAAATAAACCTCTGTCAATCTTTTATGAGTACAAGTTTTTATTTCATTTATAATGTTTCATATACAAAGGACTTTTCAATTTCAAATCTTGTAGTAAAATTTTACGCAATTCTTGTATTGATTGACTTGCTTTGAATAAGAAAATGTAAGTAATGACACTGCATCTCCTTATTTTTTAAAGTCGATTGGACGTTAACGCACAACAATGGGCGTGCTATTAACATAATTGACGCAGCGATGCGTCAAACATTAAAACACTTTTTGTATGCAGTTACTATGGTGGTACTTGCCTGCGACGCCATTAATGCTCGTATTTCTTTCTCTGTATAATCTTGGAATTTCAAACCTTTATAACTCTGTCATGTGTAAAGGAAGCTTAAAAATTGTGCTTCCGTTCAAATATAATGCCCGGTTCACATTATTCTAGTAAAACCATTCCAGTAGCATGACACTGCTACTGGCACGATTTTACTGGAATAATGTGAACCGGGCATTATAGTTAATTTTCTGTCCTACAATGGAACATTTTCGTACTTATTTTAACTACCGGTAAATACTTACCTAACTTTTGAACCGTACCAATCTCTGACATTCCTTAGTATGTTACTCTTATTCTCGTCCCTATTAAGTAATAAATCATAATATGAATGCCGAGTGTCACGCTATGATTGTTAAATTTGAATAAAATTACAATTGCATATTGGACTATGTATCATAGCGACACCTCCTACGTATACTGGTACAAGTGCATAATCATAAATTTACAGGAGAGCTGTTCAAAGGTTCCAAAACTTGTAACTTTCTCATTTGATGATATAACTTTTCAAAATTTTGCATTGGTTCCAAAGAAAATATTTGCATTCTACCTGTATTCATGGAATTTTGAAATTTCTTATAGTTTTTGAGAAAATTGCAGATACACTACTATACGCGTATTTTACATCTTGTAGTTGTGCGGTATACTGAGCTAATTACCACTTGCTCCAGTATACGGCGTAATGCGTAGATTACTGATCTAATGATATTTTTATATTGTACATGAATTTTTAGATGAAATACTTATATGGCTTGCAAATGAACAATAAAACAGATGCTCTTTTACCTTCATCTATTGATTTATAAACGTTTTTATCACTTGCATCAATATACGCTAACATTAGCATGCCACTTGTACCAATATACCGCTAGTAATGTTTTAAACGTGCTATACAAAATACAGAAATATACCTTTATAAAAAACCTCACTTGAAATATAATGGTTTTATTTAAGAAAAGTAATTGTATTAAGTGCTTTAAATTAATGGAAGCACATTCAATGGATTCGTATTCCTGTTCAAATGTGTGCTCGTATTTTATTGTGAAAGGTTCCTCATGTTATACATATATCGCATCGCACCCATTTGTACATAACGGTTTAGCTTTTGTGCCTCTTCAGGGTTCCGTACCCAAAGGGTATAAACGGAAACCCTACTTCTATATACTACTTCGCTATCCGTCCGTCTGTCACCAGGCTGTATCTCATGAACCATGATAGTTAGACAGTTGAAATTTTCACAGATTATGTATAACTGTAGTCGATATAATATATATATATATATATATATAACAAAAAATAGAACAGAATAAATATTTAAGGGGGCCCCCATACAACAAATGTATTTTTTTGCCATTTTTTTGCTAATCCTAATGAAGTTGTATAGATGGTATGGAACCCTTCGTGCGCGAGTCTGATTAGCACTTTGCTTAAGCCAAGCTTTGACATGAAATATTGAGTCAAAGTCAAAATATCTTTATTCAATTTAGATTGTAACAAGCACTTATGAATGTCAAAAAAAATCTACCACCGGTTCGAAAAAACCTCTGTTGAGAAGAGTCTGGCAATAAACCTAGGTATATTTTGTAAACAGATTTACAATCATATTTTAGTGATATCTATACATCACAAGTATTTAGCACAACTACATATTTAAAACAGTTCTCAATTCGCTATTTGGAGTAAGCACTCGCCAATGCGAATCGGAATTATTTCCAAATTTCCCTATCCATGATATAATCATTAATTTTAATAATACGCCTTATATATTAATGTCTTCTTGACAATAGATTTAAATTTTGTGTCTGTTTCTGAGTCTTGGGAAACTTCTATAACTTCATACGGTTACCCGTTTTCGCCATATACATAGCCAGGTACCATTTCTTAGGTGTGTATAAAAAAATGTGTATAGGGGTTATTAAAAACCTGTACTATACTTTAAACCACATTAGGGCTACTAATTACTAATATGATCCAAGTAGAAAAATACTGTGATTCGAAAAAAAAAAGTTTTGCATGGAAGTGGAGTCGCAAGAAGACTTTCTAATTTCAATGTTTTCCCACTTATATCGTATTAGTAATCAGTAGCCCTAATATGGGTTACAGTATAGTACAGGATTTTTTTTTATCAACCTGTAGGTATATTGAAATTTACTGTTCTCATTTTAATTAAAGCATGCATGCCTTCGCCTTCTTTTTGGGGATGCTCAACTACCAGAATGCAATGTAATACTGCAATGTTATATTTATAGCACGCGTACATGTAGGTATAGCCGAGAAAACTGAATCACGTACTGGTACTGGGTGGAACCGTTGTACTACCAATGTTATGTTGACATCCCATACATTTGCCAAAGAAATCATAGCGAAATAGATCACGAAAAGGTTTCACATTGGATTTAGTTTCCATGACTGTCTATGAGAAATACGGCAATTGTGGTCTTGCCCTCCGCAATTGTCAGACCAAAACATGTTTTTATATAATATACTATCAATTATGTGTTCGTAGAACAGTTTAAACGGTCCGCACGCAGCGACGGCTAGCGCGTACACTGAGGCAACTGCCAGTTACACTGGACTTCCCCGCCCCGCGACAATATCGGTGCCGCGTATAGTGGTGCATGTCGTTGCCTCAGTATACGTTGTACCGATTAGCAAAACGGTGTTAGATGCATTCATATACGTCACTTTATTTCCAAAACTAATAGGAATATCCGTGCAAATTTTTTGTGGTAGGTAAATAAGGAAAATATTAATCACAAAATTGCAAAAAACTAAAAATCAGAAATTTGTCACTTGTACCAGTATACGTAGGAGGTGTCGATAGAAACTTTCTAAGTTATGCATTATGCGTTTCATCATTTGTCTTTGTGGAATTGCATATTGATCATTATTTGCGGTCCATTTAGTGTATTTTAAAATGTAGTATAGTTAAAAGTTAAAAGTTTTTCCATTTCAAAGTCTTTATGGCATTGGCACAAGATTGATTTTGACTTGGCCTGTGTAAAAACTTTGTTCACTACATCTATACATCGTTTTACTTACTGGCAATAGAAATGAATTTGCAATCTTGACCCGTCTTTATGATGGAAAACGCCTTTTAAAAATTAATTAAAAAAAATAAATTCCAAAATAGTTTCGAAAATACAAACTGAAATATAGATGCACAGAAAAACCAGAAAAATAAGACCAGCGCTGGGAATCGAACCCAGGTCCTCGGCATTCCATGCCGCGTGCTATACCGCTACACCACCGCTGGACATATCTCAGCCTGTTTGTTTCTTATTTAGTCACTTAAGCAGCGACACTAGTGACATCTATGCTGTAGCCCTCATCGAGAAACTTTCAGCACTCCATTGGAACTAACCGCTCACCCGGACAAGAGATATCGTTATCAAGCAATCAAATTAAGATTGGTTTTTGGAATCTTTTTGTATTTTTTATTTCAACTCCAAATTTTTGTTACTTTTACGGTCATCCCGTAAAACCCATAGCCTGAATGGCTTCGAGAAAAGTATGGTACGGCCGTGCCTTTGTTTTTGTTTTGCTCGACTTGGCGGGGGCACTGCCCAGATATCGATATCCAAAAACCAATCCCAAAATAGTTTATTTAAATAAGAAGTTTTTACCATCAATCAAGTGAGTGTGTGAAGTACTAGCTTTTGGAATGAGGGTTCCGCGCGCTGTTTGTACCCTCGGGAACTGTGCAAAAAGTAGCCTATATCACTCTCTGGCCCATAAACTATCTCTATGCCAAAAATCACGTCAATCCGTCGCTCCGTTTCGACGTAAAAGACGGACAAACAAACAAACACGCACACTTTGACATTTATAATAATAATATGGATTTTCCAATAAAAAAAACAGATCAAGATTGTTACGTTATTTCTATTGCAACAAACACCTACATATACGTGTTAATTGCTAAATTTTAGATCTTTTGGGAGTCTGATCATGACTAACGCATATTATCAAGTTGTAAATAATATTTAGATAAGTACTAACACTAACGCTTTTTATTTCCCTCAAAAACCGAGAACACGCAAGGAATTAGCGATAACTGGCGGGAGGCGTGGTTCGATGACCGATTATACCTTATCATAACAAAATATGAGTAAAGTTTGTGTAACGCTAGACAGCTGATTTCTCGTATTTTTGTTAATTCCGAAGACGAGACTAGAGTATTTTTCATTTCTGTTTTTGAACTTCTTGTCCATTAACAAGAAAAGGATAAGAGAGAAACAAGTATCGCCACATGAAATAGTGACTTTTTCTTTCTGAAGTGCAAAAGACTTGCACTAATCAGCTAGCGACAGACAAAGAGGATGTAAATTCAAATAAGTGTTTTCTATTTCGAGCTAGAGACGAAAACGCTGACCTTCCTTTAAAAAAAATCCAAAGCCTATATTCGACACCTATGGTAATTTTGATATATTTAGTAGTAACTCATGCATTTGCTATTAAAAATCATCATTTAGTGAAGTGGAACTACTTAATGATGAAGACCACAGTTTTCACGGGTTGAATTTCAATTACTTTAACAAAGTTGCTAATCAATTTATGCATATGGTGAAATGGAATGGGTGGTGAAGCACCAGGACTCCTCAATAATGAAAGTCTATGCATCGGAAAAAGCAATCTTTTAAAGGTGACGAGCAGTTGACATTAAACTATTGTATCTTAGATTATTTACCCTAAAAAGGGTGAAAAAAAAAATGTTATTGACGTTAATGTCATATTGATTCCAAATTATAAGTATCACTTTATTAATTTATCTTATTTACTATTTAATGTAATAAAATATTTGATATTTGGTTTAGCACAGATTATATCATACCTAGAGTCAGATTAAAAATATTATACGCCTCTCGGCAGGATATGATGTACTGGATATACCAAACAAAATTTAACACTTATTTAAAACTCATGACCATACAATAAATTATTATGCTTGATTGATTACGCACAAAGCTACACTAGAACGAAGCAAGCTTTTTACTCTCAAGCCAATTAAATTTGAAATTTACCATGAGCTTTTCGGTAAAGGAAATCACGTAGGTTTATGCGCCTGGCTGAATATTCGAGCGATTTGACCGGCGTTAAAAGTTATTATTATTACCATCCCACGTTTATTAGCACAACGGAAGGACAGTCGCAAGAATTTTGATCATGCTAGATTTAGCATAGGTAATTGATTGTTTTTAGTTTTCATAAAAAATATCCTGTCTCTTTTAATATTTAATACTTCCCGAAAAAGTACCTAATGACGAAAAAATAATGCCTCAAAAACGCTTAATATTTTACCCGCCTGCGAAGTTATTCAGTGTATGATGTTCCCAATTCGCACTGGGCCCGCATTTGAATTACAATCCAAGCCTCAATTTACGAAGAAAACTGTGCCCAGCTGTGGGACGCATATAGGCCGGAAATGATGAGTTTAAGCAGGTTTTATCATTCGCTCAAATGCGGCCGATTCACGCATAAGCCTTTCCGACATCTTGTTTCTATTCCGTGATGACTAACTAAACTAACTAACTAACCCCTCGTTTCATGGCAGACTCGCTCTCTTACCGAGCGTCCTCAGCTTTCGACTTCGGCGCCGACAGTCCTGTGTCTTTTAGCGCTTACTCCGTCGCACACGAAAAGGTTACTAACATTATTATACTGTCTCTGTCTAGTGCTGAAGGAAGGTCACAAGTTTCTGTATTGATGAAGGATTTTACACACCTAAGATACAAGGACAATCGTTATTGTTCATGTGTCATTTTTAAAATTTACAGAACCTTTTGAACCTACCTATCTGAGCTAAGAAAATCCACTTCGTTAGTTTGTTATTTTGAAAAGAAAATTGAATATTTCTCAGATAAATATATGTCAAGGATAATAAAATTAAAAGATGTCAAATTGTTATTATGAGTGACTCCATTTTGGCATAAGAGATTACTTTATTTTGTATATCTTTATAAGTAGATTTTCTTTGCGCACCTTATGTTTATATTATAATGCCCTGCTAATTAACAACATGCTTAAAGCTATTGTATTGAATGAAATACCAATTACATCTAGAAATTTAATACACGCTTGCCAGCTGCGACAACCTTTCATAAGTACAAGCGTGTGAATAAGTGTGTTTGCTTTGGTTTGCGTGAGCTTGCAAGAGCTTGTCGCCGATCCGAACGAGTGTCGGTTTTTGAACACAGATCAAAGGAAGCTTGCGACGTGTTTACGTTGTATGTTGGCAATACAAATATGCACTATGTCAAACCAAACACAAGAGCCGAAGCAACTTCGAGGTCCCCGTCTGCTATGTTTGCCGGCCCGGAATAAAATAACCCACTTGCAAGGGTGTAAATGGCATTCAAACGTTTGTATAGGCTTGGAGCTTGTAGATGTTTGCCAAGTCTCGGCAAGCGTGTAAATGTAGCATTATGGTGCACCTCCAACCAGTGGAGGCTACCGATTACACGGAGAATGCAAAATTTCTGAACGTTTTACAGTTTCATAAACTCAGTGAAAAGCCTCGGCGAGAATTTTCATGGGGTCTTTTCGAGAACTCTCTCACTATGAGTTTCTTGGAGCTGTAAGTTGTAACACTGACGTTTTTAATTATTGTATGTGTTTGTGTGTATTTTTTTAAACAAATCGTAGTGATATCTATATTTAGTACGTATAGGTATTGTTCGACATTTGACGTACGAGTAGGTATAGTTCCATTCACGATAGCTGGCACAAATGCCTTGAACAAAAGTAATGTCATGTCACCGTGTGGCTGCCGTTCTTGTACAGGGGCCTAATAACAAGAATACTTCTTATATTATATTATAACACGATTATCACTTTTTAATACGACTTCTCTAATCATTTTGTGATGCATAAATAGGCATTATCATTCACTCATTCAAATCATTCGTGCCAGCTTTTATGAATCGACCTATAATTTACATCTGTCAGCCGCCCATTGGCTATAACAGAGTGTCTATTCCAGGATTCCGTAGGTATCGGGTCGCGGTCCCCGCGGCGCGCCCGGGAGGCGCGGCCGCGACCCTCGCGCTCCGCCTCGCCCCGCAGCCACGACCTCTCTCTGTGCGGGAGACCGCTGTCACTGCCTGGTAAGGACACATTTATAAATATTACAGCACCCGGGACTTATCACGCTGATACAAAACACCAAAACCAAAAGCACCAAAATGAAAAGAGAGAAAGAGAGGAAAAGAAGAGGAGAGAGGATGAGGTGGATGGTTGACGAGGTAATAACTACCTCAGCGTTTCAGCCAGAAGTGTAGACTGAAGTGTAGGGCATCAAGTTTGTTGGTGCGTTTGGGTACAGTTGTTCAAACACAAATTATGGTTTAGTCTGTGTCGTCGACAGACAGCTCGGGTTCACAGCGCGAGGTGCTTCGCAGTCCTCTGCGGTCGTTACAACGGGAGTAGGGCAATGAAAACACCTTCGATAGTGGACTGTATTTTTATTGGACTGGTTCGTCGTAAATTCGCGGTGGTAATCGAGTCCGGTTCGATATCGCGGTGGTCGGTCGGTAAGGCAGCAATCGGAGGTCCGTTGGAATAGCAGGGGTCGGTTCGCTTCGCTGGTCGCTGGTCGCTTGCTCGCTGGAGGCTTCGGAGAGAGGAGCGCTTCGGGTCGCTTCCGCGTCGAACTGCCTTATCGCTGCGGGCGGACCTGTATTTATACCCCGCGGCCGGGGTATAAGCCCGCCCGTGATTGGCTATAATTCCCCGATAATCCAGGCGCTGTGATTGGTGGACCCAAATCACAAAACGCACTGAATTACCGGGGAATTTTCGCTATCGCTACTGGGTTTTTCGCCTTTATTTAACTATACTAATCGATTTCGCTACTTATAATATACAATTCGATTCTTAAACTACTTACTCGCTATTTACAATGATCTTAACCTAATTAGTCTACTTATTCTATATTTAACAGCTATTATTTACAATATTTATTTACAAGTTCTATATATCTTTTGGTTTCGCGGCTGTCCGCAACAGTCTGGCTGAATTAAAGTTAGTATGATAATATTGATAGGATCTATACACACGCTTTAAAAACAACACCTTACTTTAGATTTCAATGGCACTGAAAAACAAACCAGAATATTTAAATTTAAATTACTCTTCATATTTCCAGGCGAAAGCCACCTCCGTAACGCCTTAAGCAAAAAGCCTGGGCAGCAAGAAAGGTTCTCCCTCCTGCAGCATCCACGCCCCCTGAGGCGACCCACCTCCCGGCGGGGGGAGGACAGCGTGCAACTAGTCCAAGACTGCGACAAGTAAGCTAAAATGTAAATAAGCTGGCAACACTAACCATTAATTGGTATTGGCAACGCTACGGCTGTAAAGTGGCAACACAGGAAGTGGTAACACTGAAGGCCGTGAATGGGTAACCGTTTGTAAATGTTTGGTGTACATTGAATGTTGGTATAAAGTTCAGTAAGGTACTGGTAATGTTTAAGGTACAAGTATAAAAAATCTCCACAAATTTTGTTCAAAAATTGTTTGCCTTGTGGGTTATCCGTAAATTACGTCACAAAATGAGGGGGGGGGGGTGCAGGCGGTTTATGACACAGGAGTTAAATTATGTCGACTTTCGTAGCAATAGGGGGGGGGGGGCTATAAATGGTCAAAATTGGTGTAAAGTACTTTATAGATGGCTCATGGCACGAAGATGTAAAAATATAAGTAAATGGAGTGTAAGGAGTTAAGGTGCCACAGATTGTTTCTTCAAATTTTGGGCGATTTGGGCGAAGTTTTAGAATTGATGGTACATGTCTCTATGTGAATGTTTGAGTGTATGTTTGTATAAACGCCGGTGTCAATACAAGTCTTCTAAGGTACAGACTAGGTGTCTTCCTTGAGATTTGGATTAAGTATATTTAGTTTAAGCGTTTGATGTTGTTGATTTCCATTTTAAATCTTTAATTAAAGAGCTTATTTTCCGCCAAATACTGTGCTTGGCATAGTAACCATTTAGAACTGATTTTTAATAATTAGAGTACTTAGTACTAATTCACTGCAGATAAGGGTTTTTTTAATGTAATTTTGATGTTGTCACTATAATTAGAAATTCTGTCTTCACTTATCTAGAAAAGATTGAATGATATACTCGGAGCTTTTCTCGTTTTGAAAGTATTATGTATTGAAGTATTATTTAGGTATTAAAATCTTTTTATTGTTATGCTTTAATTGTTATAAATATTATATTTGGTGGTATTTCGATCATCTAGTCCTGAAAGTCTAAGCAAATTTGTTATCATTGTCTTAATAACTATTTTGTTGTTTATTCGATTAAAAAATACTTACATGTATTGTGTATTTTTTGTTAATTACTTACGTATTGTTGTAGCATGATATACTTTTGTTATTAATTGATTTGTTGTAGTTTGTTTGATTTTGTTAGCGCCTTTTTTATTTTTACCACATTAAGGGGCCGTTTCACCATCCATTGATTAGTGTTAAGTGACGGTTAAATGTGATGCCGTCTCCGTCTATTCGAACAAAACAAATAGAGACGGCATCACATTTAACCGTCAGTTAACACTAATCAATGGATGGTGAAACAGCCCCTTAATAAAAAGTTGTTTGTTATTTTTGTGAATTAAAATCGACAAATGCTCATTTAAGCCACCGATTATTAGTTTATTAATATGATTATTGTACCGTAAGTTTGAGTCTGTTACCAAATAAAGATTAATAGATATTATTTAGTGTTCCTTGCGCCCAGGGATTTAATTTTTTAACGTAATTGCATTTAACTAGAGCAGGGATTGGTAATCTTTTGAAACGGAATAGGCTAATTTACTAAATTTCCCAACTTTTAAGGAGTAACTAAAATTTATTATTATGAGAATAATAATAGAGAGATAGACGTAGTTACTCATTCATCGATCGTTTGCATTATATTTTGGTTTTGATAATACAATGACGTTTATCAATTTTCGAGTGCGGAACTGGATAGCCGTAATTTTATATCTATAAGAGCCGCAAGCGGTCCCTAAGAAGCCGGTTCAGGGCGATTGCCGATCCCTGAAATACTAAGTCAATTTTAAAATAAATTTCTAATTTTGAGTGTGTCCGATCTAGGTCATAAATATATTATATACGTTACCAAGACGTCAAAACTATCTTTTACACCTTTATGCCACTAAACCATAACGTCGATGTATACATAGTTGACGCTATGGCTGTATAGATATTTTTTCCGTCGACTGTACAGTGCAGAAGTACGAATACAAACAGAGACAAGCAAAGTTGACTGAGTTATTCAGGTCAAATTAAAATTATTGAGGCATTATGAAGCGAAAATTGACACCCATTAACTGAACTCACTACTAACTTTTGTAAATTAACATTTATTACTTGGTCATCAGTTAAAACGAGACGCATTTCTTTAGTTTGATTTTTCTGTCGGTCACACTTTGTCGCAGTACTCAGTCTAGATAAGATATTTCCAAAATTAAAGAAAGTAAAGCTTTATTTGCCTAAAGCACTATGTTAAATAAGAGGCTTTAAGATAGCTTATGCCTCACTTAGTCATTGTATAATACATCAATATTTAAAAGTATAGGTTCATGGCTTTAAGATATTGTAACGACAGTTCAGTGTGCAGCCAACCAATTTGATTCCGAAGCCGCTTTAGAACCTTGCCATGGTATATAATTTTGGTTTGTCTATAGCAATGCTTATTGGATGACATAAAATGTCACAATGACAAGGTTCTGTGGTGGCCTAGGAATCAAATTGATTGACTGTACCTTATTCGGTGGGCTTTAAGTTTATTATTAATAGTGGCGTATCTAAATGCAGTTACGTAAGATATCCCGTGGCAAATGCCTTAATAAATAGGATATAAAATAAAAAATAGGCGATGCGGCCATTTTGTTCGTTTAGATAATTAACTAAAATAAATACTTAAGCTATTTAGTTATTGTGATAAAGTTTTTATCGAACAAGACGATAAATTGGTTTTCTTTTCGTGAGGTTAAATGATATAATTGCATCAAAAAACTTGAACATCTTTTTAATTTTATTTGTGTACTAGTTACGAAGCCGGCTATCATTTTTGGTATATGATTTGTATAGAAATCTAGATGAAAGTTGAATCAATGGAAATCAATTTGGCAATAAAATTCGTTTTGGTTAAATAAAATAAGATAAAAAAACATGTGGAATGTAAAACTTTACTGTGAAGTAGAGCTTGGTAAATCCGGATCTGAAGATTTAAAAGAATCAGATCCTCAAGCGGAGCCGAATCCCTTATCGGCTCCTTTAAATCTTAACGACTCCGAGGAGTTACTAACTCCTACCAACCTTTTGGATCGACCTGGCCTGGGATCGGCGATTCAGCACTGACTTCGCTTTCTTTCAATCACATCGGATCGGATCGGATATGTTCGGTCGGGCGCCGAGCCGGTACGCTGGTAGTACCTAAATCCGAAGTAACTCACAAATAAAAAAAAGTCACTATGACGAATCGATACTTCTGATCCAGAAAGAAGTGGAGAGGGATCGCTTAGCGATCATTAATTTGTCTGTAGATGTGTCGCTCAAAAGAACCAAATTCAATAAAGGTGTCGGAGTCGGTTCCGGTAGCGGAGCCGTATTCAGTAAATCAGATCACTTCTCGGAGTCGAGATTACCCGTGTTTATTGTGAACATTTGAAAGCTGTAATATATTTAACCGTTTAAAATCGTGACGTTACTTTGTTTAGAATTTTAGGTGTTTAGTGTAGTACTAAGTACATAATAATATAGTGAAGTAAAACCCCATTAGAAACTTTGTAAATAATAACCATACCTTAGTGTTTAAAGCCAAGTTATTTTGCAATGTTTATTTTTACGTGAATTAATCGAAACTCGCTTTTTTATTCCTAATATCTAATGTTTCAGTCTTTTTGACCATTTTTATTAAGAATTTTTATACACGTTGTTTCTTTCTAGATGTTTGCTTTAGACACCTATTTCCTACTCTAAACAAATATTATAAAGAGAGATTTGAATGTGTATGTTGTTTTTTGTAATGGATAAACTTAAAACTACAGCACCGATTTTTTTTAATGTAAAGTAAGCTATATTATCATCAAGCAAAAGCTACTGATTATTTCGGGAATGTGTACAAATCGCACGCGACACAGGCAAAGCTGGGAGCAACAACCAGTGGTAGATATGTTGAGCTTAATATTCAAGTATCTTATAGTTCATGCAAAAAAAAATTACAAAAATCTACTTTATTGATTTAACTTCTTTATAACCACTATTTTATCTTACAAAAGTATAATGAATTATAATAAACTGTTTAAAATTGAATTGAATTTTAGACTATAATATTTGGTGCGCACTCATTTGATCGAGCTTTCGTTACAATTTGATATTAATTATAATATTTATAATGCATGTTAAATGTTAACATTTTTTATATGATTTACGGTTAATAACATTAACTTATTTCATGCGGGACTTAAACCGTTATTACCTTTAACTTCTCAATCCAAGGAGTCATATATGATTCATACAAGTGTAGGTAGTCCCACCAGAGTTGAGGTCACGCATACAACATGTCATGTAATGACAGAGGAATTTTGACATTCACTCATTGATATCACTCATTCTCCTTTTATGCAATCATGAAGAAATGATCACGTACTAACTTGTCAAGGTATAGTCTAGGCTAGCGTTTGTATTATCATCAAGTTTAGACTGAAGAAATTGCGGGTAGATGTTAATGTCGTTTAGACCGAGCTCTGTCTGTCAAAATATCGAAGCATATTGAAGGTAATAGCGGTCTACATCTCGTAAACATATATTTGATGTTAAATGTTACGTCCTTTGCGTGCTATAATTTAAGACTTTTATTTCTTAGTGTTTTAGGTATTTTTATTGTAAAAATATACTATAAACAGTGGGCGGATGACGGATGCAATTTACGTCAAAATCATGTCGAACGATATGTACGTAATATGGATATGACTACAATGGTTTAAAAGAGAAGATAGGTAATTTTTTCTATATTTCATATTTTCAGTGGATTCCTTTTATAGTTCACTTCACTTTCCACTTATGTAAAGTAAATGACTTCTTTATATCTACAGGTGTAACGGGAGCGTATTCGTAAACTGATACTTCACCATTATTAGGAAAAATCACTCAAATTTCTATACATTTTTATACAAAAATATTAATCGAAGTTTAAAGATAAGTCTTATCCATATTATGCTTTCGTCACCATATTGCACCATCCGCCCTTTAACTATAAATTAATGAAGGTTTCGGTGACAGGCTAGTTGGCGGTAGTGACGTACGTTTGGCGACTTTGACATTTGCGTCACTGATTGATTATGATTAGAGCCTGACCAGAAATATATGACTATTCGCCATGTTGCGGAATTTCATTGGAACTAATTTCTTACACTGGCAATAATTTTAATGATTGTCACTGTCACTGTGGCGGTTTCTGTGAACAATAACAAAAATGCCCAAAGACGATTAGTAGTCAACAACAGATCATTGTGAATAATGTTTATAATAAACTACTGAAAAAAATGCTTGGGCAATGAAACTATTTCACTACAAAACCTTTCCAAATTAACATCAACACGTTGTAGACAAGTCAAGATGGCATTGTTCCGACTATACTGAACTATTGCCATATAAATTAGAACAATAGCGCCCTCTTGACTGAATAGTCATATATTTTTGGTTTACCTTTATTTAACTAAATGAGCCAATCGCGAGCAGGACTCTTAACGTCAAACGGACCTCTCGATATTAACGCCATCTAGCGATATTTCGCCTGTCAAGAAACGTTCATGATTGCTAATATTAAGTAAATTTTATGGGACGTCTTCTGTAACTATAAAGCGCAGCTCTAAATTGTGTTATTTTTAAAAAGTACCACGCTTACATTCTAATAATGCTTTACGGCCATTCTCATTCATCTGTGCATCAGTCTAATTACCATGCCGCTTTTCGCACTAGTGACACGGTAATGAGGGCTATCGTTTTTTGTCTCACTAGATGGCGCACTGTTGCGTGAGGTTTTTAAGTATGGCTTTCAAAGTCTGTTATTACGGGCGTAAAAACAAAGTTTAGATTAAAATCATATTTAATACACCTTAAAACCGTACCATAAAAATATCGAGCATGCCACAGTGTTGCATAGTCCCCGTTTTGTTCGGAAAAAAGGGAGGACAAAGGTTTCCGAAAGACAAAACTGTCTCAAAACACAGACATTCATTGCCCCGGAACGCATATTTGCCATAATTAATTTCAGATATTGCAAAATATTCACAAAATTATTCTAATTATAAATAAACCCGCGTAGCTCACCCAAAAACTATGAGATTTGACATTTCGGAGACCTCACGCTACACTAGCGCCTCTAGTGGCGAATTCATACGCAATAGCCCTCATTAGATTCATACCAAAAATATTTGTATATTTAAAGATGCCAAAGCAATAAGAACTAGTTTAGCATTGAACTGTGTATAGGTAATGACGACATTAGTCCCGTCAACTTTATATCGTACTTTTAAAGGGCTCTTATATCAAAATCGGTAATTTTATTAAGTGAAATTTAATACCTGAGTTATAAGGTTCAGTTTAGTTTAAACATTGGTTTGAGATACGAGCTAAAACCCTTTGTGTCATCCTACTTTCTACTATACTGAGCGGCAAAAAATCTGGCCCTCAAATGTATGCAGAATCAGCTGGGCTACTCGAAACACGAAACTCGAAGTTCGTATCGTGCGTCCCTCTGACACTTACACTGTTT
>NC_133487.1:2750683-2795297 GCF_025370935.1 Choristoneura fumiferana | reverse complement strand
GTAATTCAAAGCACTGTGTGAACAAGTCATAATGGGCTCTCAACTCGGTTAAAACCTGAACATAAACGTGTTCCCTTGCCGCATTGCTTGCGTCAGTTCCCGCTTGTCGTGGGCCCATTATACTAAATGTTTCTTGGTTAGTACTGAGCTTTAATGGAGTTAATATTCTCTTAAACAATATTTTGGTGGGTCAAAATTTGTGTGAACCCAGAATAAAGGTCTTCGCAACAGCACGACGCCCACTTATTTCACAGATTTAATTCTATTTGATTGATTTTTACAAGAAAAATTATATACAAATATAAAATTGATATTTATCTATACAACATTTTGCTAAATCAGCAACTTTTGTGGAAAATAACGATAAGTACTCTATAGAGTTGAACGACCCATCGACCGTTTTAATTTATGTTCAATATGACCGATAGAAAATTCAATAACATATAGCAAAATAACATGATTATTAAAATATTAATGATGATGAAAATACAGAGCGTCCGATCGCCCAATATGTATTTCTTTGTACGAATAGTCATACTAAAATATTGTATATTCTTTTTACTGTTTATGAATTTTCCCCAACGCTAAACTAAATCTAAAAACGAAAACCGGATGTACAATGAGCAGAATTACGAAAAAAAAACAATGTTCTGATGTTTTCGCATTGGAATGAAACTAATTTGAACTTTAATAGCGTTCAGTTTACGATTCCCAACGTTATGAACTCACTAGAACGCATTAGTATTAACAGACGATCGAACTGCCGTGTACCGGCAGGGACACAGCTATCTATTAGAATAAGATAGTAACATAAATGTTTCAAAGATTTAAATTGCTATCTCATTCTTACATAACATTCTGAGTCGATACCAACGTTCGATTGCTTATTAATGCACTTAGGGGACAATATGCTAAAATCATTGAGAACTACCAACTAAAAATACAAGAAATAAAACGTTTCGAACAAGCAATTAGTCTTTTAAACTACCGATTTTACCATAGCTTTGGAAATCAAAATCAGTAATTTAATTGTCATTGAATGTTCCGATCGTTTAGTATTTCTTATAGTTTATTGACCGCGCGTTCAAATTAGTTCCAAAAACAAAATAATAAACAAATTATTTTAGTTGAATTGAAACGGAAATAAACTAACACCGACCGGAGAAGAAAAAACAAAAGAAGAAACAATTTTTGGCAATTTTGTACTCGATAATGATAGCAGAGGTGTCGGCCGGCGCTGGTAGCCGTGGTTCCGTCGCAGCGACTAGTAGCGCCAATAACGTAGTTTATGTAGTTCACCACTAGATGGCGTTGGTTGTTCGTCGCCATGGGTGCGCGGGCGCGGCCGGCGCGGGCACTCGTCACCGTTCAGTCACAGAAACAACAGTCGCCTTAGTACATGTATCAACAAAATGTTCTACGATTGTTTACGTTACGAAGTATTAACGGGAGCGGGGCGCAGCCGGCCGGCGCTCGCGCCGCCCGCTCGCCATCTGAAATTAACACATCACACAATGACTGCCTGAATTATAACACTCACAGAACTGTGATTAAAGAAGAAGGGTCCGCTTGTAATCGATGCATCAGGGCAGGGCGCGTGGTGCTCGAATCGATAAAGCAGTCAATTCCTAGAAGAATGAAGAACAAGCGCTGGTGCGTGGAATTGTATTGATAAGTGCGGGTAATTTCATAACTATTTATATTGTGTATTTGACATGTTACAATGCCGAGCTAGTGCAGTCGATAAAAATGAGAAAATTAATTCACGGGTCGTGCCCCATGTTGGGCGCCAATATAACATTTAGGGTGTCAGTAAAACAAAAACTTCAAACCAAAGACAAGAATACACAGACAGAAACAGGGCGCCGCGCACGCCAGTACCCTTAGTGTAAGTTTTCGGTTACAAAATACGTCTCGATCGCGTTCGCGTTAAAATCTCAATTTGTATGGAAACACGAACATCGCAAACGTTCCGCTAGAAGCGCTGTTCGTGTTTCCATATAAATTGAGATTTTAACGCGAACGCGATCGAGACGTATTTTGTAACTGAAAACTTACACTAAGGGTACAGGTCAACTTAATTACATCTGGTAGGAGTTTTCTATGTGTAACAAACACGACCTGTCATTGTGTCGCTTCGAAAAGGGCGCCAAAGGCATGAGCATGACTGGCCTTGGGCGCCTAGATATATAATTATAAAATAGGTGTTTTTTTTTTAATAATAATGATGTATTTACATACAAATAAACATCCAAGACTCAAGTACAAACATTCGTATTCATCATACAAATATTTACCCTTCACGGGGATCGAACCCGCAATCGCTAGCTTCGTAAGGGTCACTAACAACTTAGCTATCCGCTAGTTAAAAAAGTGAATGAACGAAATGAATTAATTAAATGAATGAACGAAATGAATGAACGAAATGAATGAACGAATGAATGAACGAAATGAATGAACGAAATGAATGAACGAAATGAATGAACGAAATGAATGAACGAAATGAATGAACGAAATGAATGAACGAAATGAATTAACTAAATGAATGAACGAAATGAATGAACCAAATGAATGAACGAAATGAATAAACGAAACGAATGACCGAAATAAATAAACGAAATGAATGAAAGTGAGTGCAGGCAGACCTAAACCCTCGTGTTCCTCGTGGCGCGGCGCGTCGCGGCGCGCGGCGACCGGCGGCCGCGCCGCGCGCGCTCGCACACGCCGCTGTCGGCGCTGCCGCTGCGGCCCGACAACAGCGACTCACTGTCGCTCTGGTTGGACGTGTACCCGATCACGTCCACTTCATCTGGAATAAAAGAGAAAAGTCCTAATAATTACAGTGTTTACCCACGGCTTCGCACGCGTAAGGGCTTACGCTAGCTGATGCGGTTCACGGTGCGGGTGGATGTCTATATATTGAAAAATAGTATGAATGAGCAGTGCTAACTGCGCGCGTCTGTGTACAGGCTTGCGCCCGCAAAGTGCATCACGCCAGCTAGCGTAACCCTAAACCATTAGTTCTAGCAGCTGAATTGAAATTGGGTCAACAGTCTTCTCGTTGCAGTGTTTCTGACCACGCTTACGAAACTATTTGTCTTCTAACAAATAAAAAAAATGTGGTGCCAGTGTTTGTCTTTTTTGGTGTAACTAATACTTAACTAGAAAAAAAAAATAAGTGCCACTATGTCTCATACAAAAAAACTACATCACATTTTTCTGGGACAAAAAAAAAAGACAACGAAAAGAATTTTGACCCCGTGGGTATTGCCAGATTTATTTTTATTAGTAAACATTAATAATAGAGCAGAGGCCTTGCCTTACGTTTCTGGCGCTCGCAATCACAATCAAATGCCAGTTGCTGTATGCGAAATCTGTCATTTGAGTCCTATCGCGACCGTCAGAAACGTTAGGTAACACGGCCTCAGGTAAGAAATACTTTTTTTCATCCACATGAGTCGTTATTTGTAGTAACTTTGTTCTGCCATCTATAATGCCTCCACGTTCCCTATGGGCATAGATTTTTAGCTTCGTGTTGCCAGTTCCAAAAGGCACTACTCCCACTTATCCCCTAACAAGCCATACATACGAAATCCCAAACAAGATGGATCCGTGTAGAGATTGAAAACGTGATTCTTTGCGAAGCGCCTACCGCCGAGCACGGCAAACAAATTTCTATTACGACGCACATTTACCTGAGCAATTGAGTGTGGATTGAACTCGTATGAGTTACGTTTTTTTCCGAGTTATGACTCCTGATATTTACAAAATAGGACAACAGGACGTTCAGGATTTGTGAAAGATGTAAGCCATTTTGTTTCGGCTTTATTATGTTATTATGTATTATGCTATTTAATGCGCTGAAAATTATAGTCATAGCCAAAATTGTTGAAAATTACGAACACGACAAAAAAACGGCCAAATCGTTCGAGACAACATCAATAATAATGTTTCATAGAGAGAATAGATTCGAGCAATCCAATTTTTTTTAGTTTCGGAAAAAAATTAGTTGGGAAATGAAACAGTTGTCAAGTGAAACATTTGACAAACAATAATTCTGCGAAAAGGCAGAACTCAGACAAAGGGAGATAGAAAGAGAGTTTCTTTAGGAAGACAAATGAAGTTACTAACACTTAATTAAAAAATAACACGTAATTTCTGCGCATTCGGTTTTAAAGAAAGAAAGAAAGAAAAATGATTTATTAACGGTCCCATCCTAACACCACCACCACCGGTACCACCACCAAACACAAAAAAGTCCAGTTTGTGCCACACGGTGACTCAAAATGAGTTGTACAGTCACTAGCACCAATATCTGACACAACAAGGCGCGCACAGCAATATCCGACACGTCAATTTCTAGGGCCGGTAGGATGAGTTCGATATTTTTGGACACTGTTATGAAACCAAAATTACGCAACTCACAACTCAAAAAATTACGCTAAGCTTCACCCGAAACTTTTTAAACTGACAACTTGACATTTTTCCCATCCAATCCAAGGTCAACGCCCCTTGTCTCTTTACCACCGGCAAGGAATTGAATTTACCCGCCGTACATTCTGAACGGAAAGTCGCGCCAAAAGTCTTATAAGATCCTAATTTTAGGCAAAATAGGTTCCCTCCCCCGTACGGGCAGGGGGCAGAAATAGGATGCCGGGGTGAAATGATGGAGACTCAATAACGAGCCCCTTTTAAAAGGACTACAGGCTTTTTCGTTTATCCCTCGCAAATAGGTTTTAGTGAGAAAATATCGGGTGTTTTACTTTAAATTTCGATTTACGCGCAGTATATCATTAATAGTGTTTACCTTCAGGTGACCTGCGCCTGCGCCTATGTGCAAGCAAACAATGCGGAGTAGAACTAAGTAAATCTTATTACGGTTAATTTATGTATAGCTTTTTTAAACTTTTATGGAATCTTGAAAATGTAACAACAATCGCAATTAGTGAAACAAGCGAATTTCAGAAATTTAAGAATGTTCTGAAGAAAGGTCGGGTCAGGAGTACTCTAAACCGACGTGCATGCATGAAAAGATTGATGAATGTAGTAGCGAGAGTTGTATGCCAGAATCGTAGCAAGTGGAAGGATGTAGTCTCTGCCTACCCCGTTGGGAAAGAGGCGTGATTTTATGTAATGTATGTATGTAATGTAACAATTTTCCTTTTAGTAACATGAGCCAACTAAAGGATTTATGGCAGTTTCCCATCAGGGCTTTTCAATTGTTTTCACTCTGTACAAGTATAGCTTCCATATCTTCCCAATAGTACCTAGGTACTCATAAACACTGAATTGAAAGGTTTCGCAGTGGCGCAGGGTTCGTTCCGACACCCGTATCCAGGAAATTAATAATAGAGCCGATGTATGAAAGCACATTACTTACACCTATCGCCAGCGTGATTAATACTCTAGGCCATTCATTAAGGAGCGCAGATATATATATATATATATATTGCGCATTGTATGCCCAGTGCATTGGGTGAAAAGCGTTCAGACTACCGTCTGCCGTGACTGAGCATTTCTAAAAAAGTTTGTACATTTGATTTGCGACTCCGATTTGGATAAAAATTTGCAGGTATGTAGAGTGAACGATACTGAGTCGTAATAACATAGTCTCTCAAAATGCCCCAATTGGTTTGTATGGACATTCCCTTTTTTGTTACCAAAACTCTATGGATCAAAACAAAAAAGGATCTTTCCATACAAATTAATTGGGACATTTCGGGAGACTATGTTATTTAAACTCAGTATCGTTCACTCTATCTACCTGCAAATTTTTACCCAAATCGGAGTCGCAAATCAAATGTACAAAATTTTTTAGAAATGCTCGACTACGGTAGGTAGTCGACTAAAATTTACGTCACCTAAAAATAACCATCTCGCATGACAAGTACAAGTAATAACCTAACCAACAAATAGGTGGAAAACCCCGACTTTGTCACTTTAAGGTTCAATATCTCAAAAACGACTGAGCTGATTTTGTTGAAACATGTCTAAGAACCTTCGCTAGAAAACCTGCTTTCAAATAAAAAACCGCATTTAAGAGCTACGGTGCCACAGACAGACAGGCACATAGCGGTCAAACTTATAACACCCCTCTTTTTCCGAAATTCGAAGTTCGTGTCGTTCTGTTCCTCTGACGCTTATACTATTTAATACGAGAGTGGAAGGGACGATACGATACGAACTTCGATTTTCGAATTTCGGAGTAGGCTCTCAGGTTTGCCGCGTGCGAACAATGCTAGCACGGCGGCCGCGCGAAGTCGATACGCAGCTTTATAACCAGGCAGCTACCTAGTACCGTTGTGTCACCTGCTCCTAGGACCCCTAGGGGTGGGAAAGGTCCCAATAAATCTCCTCCCGATAATTTACCGGTTGTCTCCGCGACACATAAATCGGCACATCCCTGCCGCTGACGACTCCGCGGCTAGGTTGGCCAACTTTCGTCGTTAAGTCGGGACTTTATTATTCAAAGGACGAGCAAAACAGTATAAAAACTAAACTGTTTTTAATCGTTATATTTTGCATGTGATGATGATCTTGTAATTTCGAGCTGCCACGGATTTTTATGCGTGGACATCGGTGGAAGAATTATTTTTATAATAATAAAATAAGTTTTTTATTATTTAATACTGTATTGGAAATAAAGATTATGAAGTAATAGTGTACCTAGTATTTTTTATTAGACTCTTAAACTAGTATTACTAATCTATATTTCAATTTTAAACAAACTTTACTTTCAGTTTTATTAGTAGACGAACTCTTTTGCATTGGGGCTCGTAGTGCACTCCAAGGCCCCAAGATACAGGCTCTGCCTAGTTTGGGGTCTGCCAGATATTACTTTGTATTTTGCTGATGTGTATGATTTTTGGAAATCAATTATTATTATTATTTTCTTGTAATTTATTCTTCAATATTGCATTTATACTGTAGTTTTTGAGTATTGTATTTGTAATTATATTATTAACAAAAAAAATCATTCTGCCAAGTTTCTTGCGACGCATTCTTCTTGGCAATGGTGGTCTTTCCCAAAGCGCTGGTAGTTTTAAAAAAAATGACGTGTTAAAGTGCCCATTGCGGCCTATTTACTGAATTAATGATTTGAATTAACTCACTGTTGTAATAAGGTGCATTTTATTGGTCGTTACAAGTAAATACATTAAATAAATGTTATGAGACAATTTTACACTAATTGTTCTAATTGACCCAAACTAAGCAAAGCTTGCACTACGGGTATTAAAAAGTTACGCCCTCTATCCTGAACTTCGACGCGTTTCATCTCTGTATTTTTTGTTTGATTGACGAAAGGAAAAATAAGCGTCATATAATTTCCGATAATCTAACTAAAAGACTAAATTTTATTATTAATATTATTATTATATTTTCTAGGAATCTACTGAATTACTTTTTAGAAGATTATTTTAAATTTAAATAGTTTTATTTTTGATAAAATAAAGAATTTACAGCCAGTGACATGACTGACGTATCTTAGCCCTCAAGGGTGGCAACGCATCCTCAATCCTCTAGCGTGCGGGTGTCCATGAGTTCGGGTATTTACTTGCTTTTTTGTCACTCTTTTCCATAAAATAGGAACGGACAATCGGGTTAAACAGCGTCTTTTAAACACCGGGACATCCCGATCAAACTGGGACAGTTGGTCACCCTACATGGGGCCGAGGATTCCGAGGCCTTTGTTACCCAACTTTATACTGGACGAAGTTGGTTATTTATTTGTTTAGCGAAGGTGCTGATTAGGCCACTGCTCTAGGGCTCTAGAAACGGGACGTCCCGCCTATACCGGGACGGTTGGCAACCCTGATTGTTATACACATAGGCCGTTTTACTTGAAAAGCATCGGCCCCAAGCCTTGAGCAGAACATTAATCGCGAAGAATGAGAGGAAAGAGACAAATCAGCGGAACACTCAATCGGGGCAGACGAACAGATAACATTAGCTATTTGAACAAACTTTCATATTTATTACGTCGTTACGCCGTATGACGTAACTTTGCTATTATTTCTGCGTAGTTTTTTCTATAGGTAGCTTCTGACCTCGAAGAAACTTATTCGGTGATCTGATCATAGTCGTTCACAATCTTGCCTATCGCCATCTTATATCATTTGAGAGATAGAAATGAAATAAAAATGATTTCTTTACGGGATTTAAGATAAGCGTTTCTAGCTCAATTAATGCTGCACAATCATTATGGAAGGGTCCTGAACACAGGGCATCCTAGCACAGGACCTTTAGTTGTAACTCTTTTGTAAAATAACTATTGGAATAAATACATTTTCATTTTTAGGGTTCCGGAGCCAAAATGGCAAAAACGGAACCCTTATAGTTGCGCCATGTCTGTCTGTCTGTCCGTCCGTCCGCGGCTTTGCTCAGGGACTATCAATGCTAGAAAGCTGTAATTTTGCACGGATATATATGTAAACTATGCCGACAAAATGCTAGAATAAAAAAATTAAATAAAAATTTCAGGGTACCTCCCATAGATTTAAAGTGGGGGTGTTTTTTTTCCTCATCCAACCCTATAGTGTGGGATATCGCTGGATAGGTCTTTTAAAACCATTAGGGGTTAGCTAAGACGATTTTTCGATTCAGTGATTTGTTGAAAACCGTTAATAAACATTTCTTCGTTTTTAAAGAATATAAAAGCCTATCACGCACGAATAATTATTGGAGTAGACACATTAACTTATATTTTAAGAAGAGTTCTATCAGACCACATTTTTAATTTTCATTCCATTTTTTATGGAATAATCGAGAAAAACTAACAAAAATGCAACGTTGCCAGCTCAGCAGGTATAAACGCTCTTAACAATAATCAGGAACTTCATAGTTGTGCAATGTGCCAGGATTGCCTTCTTAACGGCCGGGCACTATAATACTCTTTGGTCATGATATGATCCATCATGGCAAAGTGAACTGACGTTGGCATGGCGGTTTGTGCTGGTGTCGCCCCCTGCGCAGAGCTTTGCGTAATATTCCCTAATAAAGGCTGCATCCAAAGCACACAAATTCAAACACATCAAAGTAATCAACGCCTCGATCTTAATGTGTACCGTAAACAGTCCCTGATAAGCGCAGCGTGTTCCGCTGTTATCAGGGAGGTGGTGGGAGGGGGGTGCTAATTACCACAACTATCCAACTTAAATTAGGTTGGGGAACCCTTGGAGCAGGGGCCGATCGGCAGCGGACGGAAAGCAAGGGAACCGTATTATTCTGGAGTTGTGAGTTGATTTTGTTCTAAATTTTTATTCATAAAAACTTGTCTAGTTTGTTAACTACGTATAAAATAACTGAGAACCGTTTTGTAGAAAAATATAACAAGTGCCTTTACTAATGGAGAGTTATTATTATTTTTTATTTTCTCAAGCAGCAATGTAATGCAAACATTTATTTGACGTTTCAGAGGGGAAAATGAAAAATGTGGATACGTTAGTGTCAGTCAGACAGCTTTGCTAGCTTTGTTACCGATGCATTGTATGCCGAATTAATTTGTATATTTTTTTTTTACTAGAAATATTAATTTACATTCATTAGGGCGTCGTTTGTTATGACAGCCAGCAAATAACAGCTTGTATTAATAATGAAAATTTTAACAGAAACTTGAAAGACAAATTATAATTTTGTTTATTGCTATCCTAGCACAAATTGATCACAAAAACAACACAAACACGGTCGAAATGACTTCAAAACTCAACCTCACCTATCCACACCACTGTGATAATAATAAAGCTTTCAAAAATCAAAATTCACGCTGTATACATTTATTATTAATGGCAACACAATGCAGGACAGTGTAATGGGGATGCCGTCACAACCAAATTGGGCACATCGACAAGGAAATTGAACGCTGACGAAGTTTGTACAAGGAAATTGTAAAGCCTATCTAATGCTGTGTATTCATATTTTGGATGTAGCTATGGCACATGCGTGGGTAGCGAATAACGATTTATTTTTCGAACTAGCCCCTTTCGAAAAAGATAAATAGAACGTGTTGATTCAGGTATTTCTAGCCCATGTACAAAACCTCATACCAAACGCCGCAGTACTTACAGAGAATTTTTTGATTTACGATTTAATACTACGGAACATACATTAATTTTAATATAAAACTACTCTTGTCAAAAGGTACCGGAACCGGACTCAGCATATGCTGATGATAAAATTATCCCTTCTGGCAAGGGGGCCGCAACTATATTAAAGAAAAAAAATAGATTAGGCAAAGAAGAGGGCCTACTCCGAAGTTCGAAAATCGAAGTTCGTATCGTACCGTCCCTCTCGCTCTCGTATTAAATAGTATAAGTGTCAGAGGGACCAAAGGACACGAACTTCGATTTTCGAATTTCGTAGTAGCCCTGTAGAGTCTTAAAATTTATAACTCTAGTGACGACTCTAGGTACGATACGAACTTCGACTTTCGAGTTTCGTAGTAGCCCTGCTGTACCCAGAACTGTGGACGGGAGGTACACTCACCAGCACCAATATCTGACAAAACAAAACGTACATAAAATATCTGATACGACTCTATTTCTAGGGCCAGTAGGACGTGGCAGATATTTGTGCCTCCGCTGTGGCAGATATTAATGTAGGGTATACAGGGTGGATCGTGGATTCATCAGCCAGTATGATTTTTTTAATATGCTCAGACAGCCTGCGTTCTGACATTGAAATGAGGTTGACCGGGGTAGGATTATTAATGCGGGATAACCTAAAAACCTTTTTAGGCTCGGGTTTTGTTAATCTGGCAGTTAAAGGATTAGCATTGGAATTAAATTTCATAAAAAATCGGTTGCTATACCACGCGTCATATAAATCTGCCTAAAAGTTCATGAATACTCAGTTTTGACGCATTTTTGAGATACATTTTTTATGCGACGGCTATACGTTACTCCCATAGTGCTTATTCAATTATTGGAATTATACCTTTATAATTTTTGTGGTACTAGTCGTGTCATTGAACTTTTAGGCAAAGTTAGGCGGCGGAAGGTATAGGTAAAACATTTAGCCATAATTCAGCGCTTGGTGCCAATATCAAAGTACCTACCTAAAGGTCAATTTGGAATCTTCTGATAATTAATCAAGAGATATGTACGTTATTCTGTAGGTATGCCGCAAAGGGATCCTTTACATGTCACTTTTTATACTACCAGCGCTTTTGGAAATGCAATGTGTTCTAGTACTTCAAGTTTTTGTACGATTTGGAAAACACAATGTTTTAGACTATCACGGTCATTACTAATTTTGTGATTTAAATTCTGGTTTTGTTCCGCGTACCTTGATTTTAGAGCAGCTCGATATTTCGGCACAGTTGCTTGCGCGCGCCATGATCACGAGACGACGCAAAAAAATTGTTTGTAACCAAACTCCTCCAAAACGGCTTGACCGATTTTTATGATTTTTTTGTGTATATTTAAATCATAAAATTCAATTTGGAAAATTAGAAACTTCTTTCTTTACTAAAGTAGTTTCGTTAGATGATGCTCTTCCGAGGATTTTAAAATACTGAAACAAAACATCTCAAAATCTTGCCTCTTATTCTACTGACCTCACGCCGTCCTTGAAAAATTAATCAAGAAGGTCCTCTTTACACTAAAGTCTTTTTATCGAAATAAAGTACATAAAAGCGGGTAATACAACAATGGCAACGTAATTTTCTCTTAATGCCAAGAAAGTAATTTCGCTTCATTGTCTCAATGGGAAAGAGCATCGGCCAAGTGCGAGTCGGATTCGGTGCACGAGATTAAATAAGTACAAAACAAAGTAAATTTCAATATATACAATATAAACGGTCGCATATACAAAAAACCAGTACCCCGAGTGTAAGTTTTCGGTTACAAATACGTCTCGATCGCGTTCGCGTTAAAATCTCAATTTGTATGGAAACACGAACAGCGCCTCTAGCGGAACGTTTGCGATGTTGGTGTTTCCATACAAATTGTGATTTTAACGCGAACGCGATCGAGACGTATTTTGTAACCGAAAACTTACACTAAGGGCACAGTTAGGGATCCTTGCTTCTAAGTAAAATGTACATATATTGGTATTTTTTTATGATGGTTTATTTAATCTTTATTAATGCTTATTAATTTCAGCTGTATTCTGTATGCTGTACTTATTACAGTGCTTGAGATACATTAAAAGGTAACTGTAACTACAATAGCACACGTAAATAAACTCCATTTCAATAGAATATGACAATTTTGTAGCCACTTCCAGCCACATATGAACACCGGGTTGCCTAGGTCTTGGTGATGTGACTAACAATTGTTCTTTTTTGATTTATTTCAACAATTTATTATAACAAGGACTAATATATAATTAAGTGTATACATCTTAGAGTGTCTTTAGTGTTTAGAAAATTGTCAGATTCTATTGAAATGTAGTTTAAATCGATGTAGTTTCCAATGAAATGAAATAGTTTATTTCGCTTTTAGACATGGTAAAAACTATTGGACAAAATTTGGTATACTCATTTATTTAAATTGATTAAACAAGCTCAAAAAAAATACAAACTGTATTGTGCGATTTGTGAAATGAAGTCTAGTGTTGTAACGATCTCAATAATTATTCTCTCTCATACGAGAGATATCTGATCTCAATTATTCCAGGGCTGAAATAAAGTTTTTTTACTACATTTCCATTATGTATTATTTTATAAATAGTCTCTATCAGCTATACTGTATTTTGGCATCCCTATCCCGGTCGTGTGAGCGGTCAAGCGTGAAGGTGCCTAGACCTAGATCCAGCATATGTTAGCGGCTAAGTTATGCGTTGACCTGGACGGACCATCCATGCGGGAAAGATTTACCGATCCGGCATTTAAGGGAATGATTTATGCCCAGATTCCGGGTTCTGTAACCGGTTTTAGCTAAGGAAATGGGCTATACGTGTTATTTTTGAGTTCCGTTAACTTTAAGGGAGCTTTAAGGTCAAATAAAGTTAATTTCTACGGAACACTAGTAGCCTAGCTCTTTAAAGTTTAAAAGATAAATTTTAAGTGTGTTACTAATGAGTCTTAAGTCACACATATTTAGCAAAAGAAGGTTAAAACAAAATGAGTCTAACATAGTTACATAGGTACAAAGTCAAAGTCAAAATATCTTTATTCAATTTAGGCTATAACAAGCACTTATGAATGTCAAAAAAAATCTACCACCGGTTCGGAAAAACCTCTGCTGAGAAGAATCCAGCAAGAAACTCAACGAGGTATATATTTTTTTAAACAGTTTTACAATATTATTAAATGATATGTATACATCACAAGTATTTAACACAACTTTATTTTTAACACAGTAGGTTCGCTATTTGAAGGGATCGCTAATGCGGTACCTACTAACATAGCTTCTAAGTTAACTGTTACTAACGATATGAATCCAGGTTATTTTAATAAATTATATTATTATTGTAGTCACATTAGGCTAAAGCCTCGTTAAAATATAAGATTAAAAGAAAAAGGATAAAAAGTAAGTTGTTTTGATGACTCTCTTATGTACCACGTCAATGACACTCGTAAAGTTTGTGAATTTTACAATTTGACCATTAAAAATAATAACTTAAAAAAAAGAAGTTTTTTTTCGATTTGGCCAAAACTTAATTACCAGGTGATTTCCATCAATGAACTGAGCCGTCTATCTGTAGAAGTTAACAGAAACCAAGAAGCACATGGTGTATTGATAAATATACATCGAAAATATAAGATAAGACCCTTACCAATCTTTTTTATTATATAAAATTCTCGTGTCACAGTGTTTGTGACCAAATTCTCCGAAACGGCTTGATCGATATTCATGAAATTTTTTATGTATATTTGGTAGGTCTGAGAATAGGACGTAAACTATTTTACATACCACTACGCGGACGGAGTCACGGGCAATAGCTAGTTCCATATACGAGTTGATAATTCATCACCTCATGTTTTGCTATTAAGACATGACTTATCAGGACCTACATTATAATCTGTCATTCCGGATCGACAATTACAGGTATTACATTAACAGCACCGTGCTAATCTCCAAATGTACAAATGCTAGCAGATTCGTAGCTCTTGACGCCTACACCCGTAGCACTAATAGCCGCTACGCCGTCGTAGCATTCCGTAGCACGGCTACGAGATAACACGGCAAACGAGGTATAGCTGGGTCAACAGTATAAATACTATACAATACTACCTTTTTAGGGTTCCGTATTTAAAGGGTCCAAATGGAGCCCTGTTGCTGTCACTCACGTGTCAGTCCGTCAGATCGACACACAGATTTTACAGTCAAACGGTTGTAGCTGCAGTCTTCAAATTTTCATAGTATAAGCATTTTGTTGACCCAAAAACTATGCAAATTGGCAAAAAATATTTTTAAAGGGGGACGTTTAAAGTTTTTTTTTACCTAGGCCATCGAGTATGGTATCGTTGTTTACAGTTCATTGAGTAGATAATAACTGTCTTTTCAAACGACATCAAATAAACTCATTTTTTAACCCTTTGTTGACAAAAATGTATGAATCAAAACATTTTAGTTACAACCTTTAAAACGTTAATATAACCTCATAAATTAAGAAAGTTCTATCTACACTGTTTCACCGCGCACGATCAATTATTTTCACTGTTGATTATCTTTAAACAGTAAGAGTTAGGCCACTGTTGTTTTAGGGTTTTCCTTGCCCGCCAGGGCAGGGTTCCCTAAAAGTTCATGGAAATCAAAAATAACACGCTGTATATCTGCATCGTACATTTGATTTACACCGTGTAACATATTTATAAGTAATACTAACAACTGATAGATCCTAGTTATCTAAATAAATAAATTTCATTATTATTATTAAGACTAACGTTAAAAAAATAACGTCGCATATATCTCAAACATAACACATAGGTAGTAAGGCTTGAACTATCGAAAAGCGATTATCTCTTTCACACAGGAAATCTGGTCGTTCGGCAGCGTTTATGTAAATTTGGCCAAAACATGAGACGTTACTGTCGATTCGCCGAGCAGTTTAGACGACCGCCGAGTGCCGACAGCTTAGCCGAATAAGTAATACGGAACGCTTTGACTTCATTAGCTCATTTTACTAGCTTTATTTCAAAAAACGATTCTGTTCTGGCAGTTAGTAGTTACGCATTTGGCTATATTCTTACCTATATTGTATTGTGTAGATTTAGATATGGGATATTATTATTATTTATTATTTGTGATATTAATGTCATGTTAACATCCCATAGATGTGAAAAAGAAATCATAGCGAAATTTATTATGAAAAGGTTCCATTCTGGTACATATGTTTCCTCTACTGTAGAATAAAATTTGTTTTCTGACCTAAACGAAAATTTTATTCGCGCGTTAATTTTATACCGAAACAGATAATCTTGACGGTTATCCAATGGTATTTCAGAACGCGTTATATCAAAAACCATCCCCCCGTTATTGGACATTGTCATTTTTCTGATAAATAAATTGCTGGTTCAAACTCGGATGGTGCCAGCTCCGCCAATATTTCGTCAAACTAATGAAATTTTTGCGAAGCAGTTAAAACGCCCCGAACTTCGCCCCACAATATCATCGCTGTCATAACTCATAACGGCTATAGTCGATTCGGCGAACAAAAGCCGAAAAACTGAAAACTCGGCAATAAAAGTCGTATCTCAAACTTGGCCGAACTCGGCCGAAAAGAACACCGCATTGTAAAGGGCTTAGCCCCAACGAAGCCCTGCCTATATTGTT
Source organism: Choristoneura fumiferana (assembly GCF_025370935.1). Taxonomy (NCBI): domain Eukaryota; kingdom Metazoa; phylum Arthropoda; class Insecta; order Lepidoptera; family Tortricidae; genus Choristoneura; species Choristoneura fumiferana. Next base: position 2,779,578 of record NC_133487.1, on the reverse strand, counting down.
ACCTTTTATTTATGCATTAACTTTAGCCATTTAAATATCTGAGACGCTCACAAATTTTCTTCAGATGTAGAAAGACGCAAGTGGCACTCACGGCCTTAGCACTTGTGCCCTTTTTGGTTGGAATTTGGGGAGCGTTGTTGGAAAAAAAATAGTCATTGTATTGGAGTTATTATTATGATAAACAAGTGGTTTATTGAGCGAGTAAATAGTGGAGATTAGACGCCTCATTGCGTCTTTATGACGATATCGTCAGGGCAGTTGGCTGCTGTTTAAATTAGAATATATTAACTCTGTTTGTTGATTTGTATTGCAAATAAAATATGCCTACTTATTACGAAACGGCGAAACGTTATTTGGTGAGCTGGTACTTTAAGAATGCCTTTAGGATATCTAAATGCAAAAATACAGATTTGTGGCCGTATTGACTACCGCCTGGGCGCAAAAAATTTAGGCTACCTAGCAGGAATTTGACGACCGGATAACCCATTGGTTAGAAAACCTGACTATGTAGGTCCCGGGTTCGATCCTCGATCGGGGCAGATATTTGTATGAAAAATACGAATATTTGTTCTCGAGGCTTGAGTGTTTCATATGCATTTAAGTACGTATCTATCTATTAATGTACATCCATTACCTAGTAACCATAACACAAACTTTGTTTACTTTGGGACTAGCTCAATTGGTGTCCAGTATACCGTAGCATTTATTTATATTATTATATATTCGAGCGATAGAGATATTACAGCGCCACGCTACTGTAGGATAAATAAACAGTCGAACCGGGAACTTCTTTTTGAAGTCGGTTAAAAAGACAAACACCCCGGTGTTTATGATAATGTCGCTCGTCTCGCTCGTTTGCATGGAGATGCGCTCGTAAAAAAACATTTGCATCTCACTCGGGTTCCGTGGAAGAACCTTTAGAGCTGCCCACTGCACCACAGTGGCGCGGAGAACACTTTCATTAGCAACGATATTATGTACTAGCTAGCCCCCGACTTTGTCTGCAAAAAAATCCCCTGGGAATTTCCAAAAATTACATCTTGGTCTTGATGTTACAATAAAAGTAAGTTTTGGTAAAAAAAAAACATTTTTAATACAATCTTTTTTTGCTGACTGTACTTTTTGTTGACTATACTTGCATCGTCACCCAAACCACAGCCCAAACTGCATTTGCATACCAAATTTCAGAGACAATCCTGGCCGGATTACCAGGTTGTCACTATAAGATTATTGTATTGTCACGCAATTTATAAGTATGCCAAATTTCAAGACAATCCGGCTACTGGAAGTTAGTCGAGTTTAACTTGCAAGATTTGATGACAAACATCGGGACAGGTGAAACTAAATAAAAGCATGTAAATAAACAACTGTAAAATTTCATCAATCTAAACCCATAATTCAAAAATTCAAAATTCAAAATTATTTATTAAGGTTGCAAAAAGTACAATGTTTTACAATGGTAGGCACCTCTTTTTAATAATAATTATAGATAGTTACTTATCCAATAACAAAAGAGACACAAATCGACAAACGGCCACTCTTCTAAGCAAAATGTACGCAGTGTGGGGTCGCTTTAGATGGTTACGGACATAAACAGACAGTCATGAAACGAGATAGACGGACGACCAGAGGGCCTATTGTCTAACATTTCTGACGGTCGCGATCGCAATCAAATGACAGATTTCGCATACGCAAACTAGGCAATACGGCCTCTGGTTATAAAGACGCGAGTTCACGGTGGATGCCGACCGCTTCCAACCGAAGCAACTGGAGGTCTTTAGAGGAAGCCTATGTCTAAAACTGGACGTCCTAATGGTTGACATGATAATGATGACATTAAAAAATATTTTTTCAGACTATTCTTATGAGTTGTGGTATAAGAGCTATCTTCATATCAAATTTCAAGTTTCTAGACTAGAGCAACCCAACTAGAAGTACCCTATTTTTTCGATTACGGTAATTTGTTTGGAAATACCTTTTTAAGTGACTGTAATTTAAGGGGTAGAAGACTTGAGTATTTAATATGCTGAGGGGCAAAAAACCTGGCTCTCAAATGTATGAAAAAATAGGTTATTTTATTTTGTATGGAGAGTGGGCCAAATTTTGTGCCTCTGAGTGGGTATATTAATTTAAGCTTGATACCTACACGCTTTCCTGTAATAAAAGGTACTTACTGACAGATGGACAACAAATCGGTCCTATAAGGGTTCAGTTTTTTCTTTTTGAGATACGGACACCTTATTAATAACAAAGACTTAAACCTATATGTCTATGACGCTTTTAAAAAATATATATCAACACCACACAGCGCAATTTATTTACCAAGACGTAGCAATATTACAAAAACTCGCAGCTAACTTCGGGAACGCTCGTTAATCATTTAAAAACTAAAATGAATTCGAAATTTAAACTCCATCGCACGAGTAACCTTTGTAGGTTAAAGTCGTTACGGTTCTGTTGCAGGCTTATATTTAATACGAGAGTGAGAGGCACGGTAGGATACGAACTTCGATTTTCGAATTTCGTAGTGGCCCCCAGTTTCATTGCAATAATTAGCGCGAGCGCACACCCTGCTGCTGGCGATCGCAAAATCGTATTACCTTAATCGCATGTACGGAGCGTGACACGTGACCGGAAGGTTCTAGGGGCTACCTATATAAGCCCCGACGCAAAAAGAGGGGTGTAATTTGACGACAACATCCTGTCTATGGCATCATAGCTCTCAAACCGGCTGACCTAAAGCTAGTTCAATCGAGATGGTTCTTAACTAAATTAAAATCGCTTCAGCCGTCATTGAGATATTGAACTTAGAAAAGGCAATGTCGGTGTTTTCAATTGCTCAGTTGTTTTTTCAAAATCTAAGTTGGTACTACAATTGCCTTTTTATTTAAAACCAGAAAAGATAAACTATATCTATATTTACTCTAGGAAGCCGGCCGAGTGGTTTGACATATGGCCTCTCAAGCAGAGTCGTAGGTTCAAACTCCGGCTCGCACCTCTGAGTTTTTCGAAATCCATGTGCTGAATTACATTTGAAATTTACCACGAGCTTTACAGTGAAGGAAAACATCGTGAGGAAACCTGCACAAACCTGCGAAGCAATTCAATGTATGTGTGAAGTTCCCAATCCGCACTGGGCCCGCGTGGGAACTACTGCCCAAGCCCTCTCATTCTGCCTGTGCCCTGCAGTGGGACGTATATAGGCTGGGATGATGATGATGATATTTACTCAGCGGCACAAAATTAGGCCCACTTTACATACAAAATTACCTATTAATGCATACATTTGAGGGCCAGATTTTTTTCCGCTCAGTCCATTTCATAGCCAGCCATATTTAATTAATTTTAATTGCAGCCGAAAAAAAAGATTTTATAATAGAAGATGATTAAGCCGTGGTGGCCTAGTGGTTTGACCTATCGCCTCTCAAGCAGAGGGTCGTGGGTTCAAACCCCGGCCGCACCTCTGAGTTTTTCGATATTCATGTGCGGAGTTACATTTGAAATTTACCACGAGCTTTGCGGTGAAGGAAAACATCGTGAGGAAACCTGCACAAACCTGCGAAGCAATTCAATGGTGCGTGTGAAGTTCCCAATCCGCACTGGGCCCGCGTGGGAACTATGGCCCAAGCCCTCTTGTTCTGAGAGGAGGCCTCTGCCCAGCAGTGGGACGTATATAGGCTGGGATGGAATAGATGATATTTGCATGCCTATGTAAGTATTTGGCTAGACATGTCCCGGAACTTAGCACTATTAGTAAGACTATTTAATTTCCGGGATCGAACCGGGTTCTTTATTTTACACAAAGTTATGAATAATTTAAAAATAGCAACACGAAAGCAATTCCTAAAGAGAAATAAATACAAAAATCGACAAGTAAAACTTTCCGAGATTACGAGATTGATAGTTCCCTCTAGAATCAATATCGTATTTCGCTTCTCCTACTTGCTACACTTTCTTTCGTATTTCTATAGGCTTTAGTAGATTATGGTACAGAACGATGTATGTAATATAATTTGAATCCCAATCTCCGCAATAATGTATTATTTACCAACTTCATTACAAACTGAGCTGGTAAATTAAATATACGGCTTTTTAGGCACATCGGCGCCTTGTATTTCCGCTTGCATGACGTTTCCATTCCTTTCGTTAGTTCTATGGGGCTACCTCAAACGGATATCTCAGAAAATGATATGCAATAACGAAGTAACGGTTGATTTGGACTTTTTAAAAGACTCCTGGAATCTGGCGATGTGCTGACCCGAAGCCTTATTATACTTGGTGTTACAATCGTTTTTAATGCTTCTTTTCTCACGATATAGAATCGATATCGACCGCCGACGTTAGCGTTGCGTTCAGACGTCCATCGGAACATTGACGTTGACATCAGACGTCGCGTAGAGCATAAAATAGGAGTCATAGCCTAATGTTAATTTTTGTGGCAATACAACCCAACACACACAGACGACGGGTGCGGGTCGGTAGCGGGCCGGGTTTGGACCGCGACGGGCCTATTTACATGGCGGTATATGGACGACATCACAATGACGGCGGGGATGGGTCTTGCGCGGGCGCCGCGCCCGTCTTCCGTCAGCGTCTGCAATGGGCGGTATTGTATCGCGCTGCCTTGGCACGCGCTTCCTCTTCTCAAAGGATGCCGCGTGTGACGTACACAAGTGAATTTGGCAGTTTATATCAAAGTGTTGATACAGATAACGTGGCCGGCCACCGATCGGACCCGCTCTCTATGTGAATACGACCTACCGCGTGGCTCACCCGTTGGAAACGACCCGTGTGCGTTGCGCTTGAATGATTCCTTATTAAAAATAAAGAGCTTGTCCACTCACCGCTTTCGGAGACACTGGAAGGCGATCGTTCCGCCGTGGAGACGCCCGAGGAGCTCTCCAGCGACGAGCACGAGTCAGCGCGCGTCGCGTGCGCGTGCACGGCGCTCGTCATACACGCGTCCGTGCGCGGCGACGCTCGCAGCTGCGCCAGCCGCCGCCGCAGGTAGCGCTGTTCGCGCGCTAGCTGCTCTCTGTGACTTGAGTGCCGTTTCTCTCTCTCTTCTAGACTCTGTGGGAGAATGAGTCATAAGAGCACTGTTGCCGTAGACGGGTGACATTATTTACCGACCCAGACAATAGCGACCCGATTTTACGTGTTTACGCCCATAGAAACTCATGTCAGTTTGACACAAGTTTGTATAGGCATGTACACGAAAAATCGGAGGCCGCATTGCCTAACGTTTCTAGCAGATTTTGCATACAAAAACTGTCATTTGATTGCGATCGTGAGCGTCAAAAACTTAAGTCAATACGGCCTTAGGTCGGTATTTTCATGTCGATACCATTCGATACTATCATGTGATACTATCCGGGCAGGTAAATCGTGTCACTCCCATGAACGGGACATCGACCAGTGGCGCTAATGTCGCGATCGTATTCAGCATCTCTTTCTAACCACGTCTTATACCACATGACAGAAAGAAGTGGTGAAAACGATTTTGATTCTAAGTGTATTAAAAGCGTTTATACCTGCTGAGCTGGCAACGTTGCATTTTTGTTAGTTTTTCTCGATTATTCCATAAAAATTTATGAAAATTAAAAATGTGGTCTGATAGAACTGTTCTTACTATTTAAGTTAATGTGTCTATTACAAGAATTATTCGTGGTAGACTTTTATATTCTTTAAAAACGAACAAATGTTTGTTAACGGTTTTTAAAGAAAATTAAAGTCTATCATGCACATTTATTGGAGTACGAGTAGACACATTAACTTATATATTAAAAAGAGTTCTATCAGACCACATTTTTAATTTTCATTCAATTTTTATGGAATGATCGAGAAAAACTAACAAAAATGCAACGTTGCCAGCTCAGCAGGTATAAACGCTCTTAAGCCAACTGTATTGAAGTTTAGGTAAAGTTTTATAACAAAAACATAAATAATTATGAAAACGACTCTTTTTCAAGTAGTTTTGCGGGTTAGGGCCTGTGTATTTAGTGTATAGTTTGGCCGGATCGTCACCATATAAGTTATCATAGAATTATTATTATAGTTATCATAGAAGTTTCTTCTAGCCTATTTAAGATCGTACCTTCCCTTATCTATGCTTTGAGTGCTTAAAAAAAGCGGTTCCAAATTTAAATAAACCGTTCAACATTTAAGTTTGTATCTTCCCTAGTCTATTACTCTATGGGTTAAAAAGAATAGCATTCCATATTTAAATAAAAGAACCGGCCAGTGCGCGGTGTGAAATATGGTGCGTTATTATTCCATAAGTCGGGGCAAAATAAAGAGACAGTGGTCAGCAGACGGCGGATTTATGCCCGCATATATCATGGCTGGCAGGACTGATGTGATTCCTCAAAGTCAACGACAAAATTCTGTTCACGAGTTCAACTTTTTAGTAAGCGATTTTACGTTTTTTTTTCAGCTTTGTTTAGGTGTTGAGTCGATCAAATTATTTTGGTACACGCCTTTAGTTGTAATGCCAAATAATTTTGTGCACAGGTATTGAGTATTATTGAATATCCCTAAAGGTTGCCACTAAGATAGTGAATTACTTTATTACGATTAAATGAAAAAGCTTGACTTGTAGAAATACAGAAGAAATTGATGCCACCATAAAAAAGCGGATTATATATTTCATATTGTGAAAAAAAAAAGGATGTTTTGGAGTAGTAGAATATAAATTACGGTTTTAAAAAGTTTGTATTTGAAAATAACGTAAGCTTAACATTTTTTGTTTTAAAAAGTTGTGAAAAATTTTTTTAACATCGTTTTTCATTAAACTATTTTTTCACTGTCACTACACATTTTTTCATCTTGATGTACCCATTTTTCACTCACTAAACGTCGACTGTCATTCAATCGACATATTAAAATTTTGATTCGCTTCCAGTGGTCCGATTGACCTGAATTTGGTACAGTCACCAGCACCAATACCTGACACAACAAGCGTGCATAAAAATCTGATACGACTCTATTTCTAGGGCCGGAAGGACGTGTCAGATATTTTTGCACGCTCCGCTGTGGCAGATATTAATGCTGGTGACTGCACAGTCAACAAAAACAGTATTAAAACGAATTTTTTAACTAAAACTTATTATATTAAGTATTATGCTATGTACTTAGTTGACTTGGTTCAATGTGCTAATTGTTCAAAACTTTTTCAAATAGAAAATAATCAAGATAGCCAGCCCTACGCGTGAGGATGGCTAAAACGACCACCTGACGGCCGATGTCTTTTTATCTGTTACGTGACGCACATAGGTATTTATTTATACACAGTTATATGTCTACGTGATACCGACATGACTAAGACAAATATTGCTCCGTATATAGGCATCACCATCCCAGCCTGTAACCTGGTGGGCCCTGTAACAGGAGCAAAAAATTAAAACACAGGTTCTGCTACTCAAATGGAACTACTGTAGTTCTGCAACTTTCAAAAAGTAGTTTTATTATTATGGTTATTCCAAACAAATTAAATGGTATTTGCAATGTACGGCATCCAATAGCCTAAATGGCATTGCCTGTCACGTAACAAAATGACGGATTACGCAATACATTGCTGCTCCAATTAAACTTCAAACTATAATAAAAATCACAATACAAATTATTTTCAAAAGTTGTAGACCTAAATTAGCTCAGAATAGCATTATTTCGTACGGCCTTATTTTATGGGGATCTGCTGCAGACATTGAGTCAATTTTTATCTTACAAAAGAGAGCAATTAGAGCAATTTATAATTTGAAGACGCGTGAATCTTTAAAATCTTTTTTTAAGGAAACAGATATCCTAACCCTGCCGTCGCTTTATGTTTTTGAAATAATCATGTATGTTAGGAAGAACATATGTGATTTTCCCACTAACGTCGATAAGCCAAAGGCTACTAGAAACACAGGGAAGCTTAAAGTTCCATCTTACAGACTGGCTAAAACCAAAAAGTCTTTTCTGGGAAATTGCATACGTTTTTATAATAAAATTCCAAAAAATATTATAAATGAAACGGATACAAAATTCAGATCTATTGTCAAGAAGACATTAATATCAAAGGCGTATTATAAAGTTAATGATTATATCATGGACAGGGATATTTGGAAATAATTCCGATCCGCATTAGCGATCCCTTCAAATAGCGAACCTACTGTGTTAAAAATAAAGTTGTGTTAAATACTTGTGATGTAATAATATTGTAAATCTGTTTTAAAAAAAATATATATACCTCGTTGAGTTTCTTGCCGGATTCTTCTCAGCAGAGGTTTTTCCGAACCGGTGGTAGATTTTTTTTGACATTCATAAGTGCTTGTTATAGCCTAAATTGAATAAAGATATTTTGACTTTGACTTTGACTTTGAATGAAGAGCGGAAGCTGTGGTTTAAGTTTTTGCTCCTGTTGTAGGGCCCACCTGGTATACGTCCCACTGCTGGGCACAAGGCTCCTCTCAGAACGAGAGGGCTTGTAATGTGATGGAAGAGAATGGTTAATGCGAGCGACGCCACGAGTCTCGGCTAGGAAATAAATACATAAAAACGAATGGAAAGAAAGAAATAAACGATCAAACTCATAGTATTAGATTCTGAACGAAAAACTGAAGGCATATCGTCACCGAAATGGGCCGATGACATGAAAAATTACGACATAGAAAAGGCGTATCAAGCGCCGCCATTACCGACGAAGAAAAGCTATTAAACAACATACATGCGATATATTATGTGACGTATATTTGTCGTATATAGTCTTAGGTATGCGGGCTAAGTTGTTTGGATCACGGGCCGTGATTGGAGGTCGTATTAGCGATTGATAAAGCTATTACGACCGGATAGAAGATAGCTCAGTGGTTATAGATACTGACTATGAAGCCGAGGTCCTAGGTTCGATCGCCAGTCTACCAGATGTTAGACTGCATGAACACGCATATCTTGCATTTATTTAAACTTAGCTATCAAAAGGTCGCGGGTGAGCAAAGAAATTATTTTAGTTCATTTACAAAGTTCAAATATTTCGGATTAATAAAAAAACCTTATTATACTTCGGAACAGCTGATATTTTCTCCGTGGCTACTAACAGCAGACATGAAAAACATTAACTTCATGTGAAGTCGTGTGTTTATTACACAAACGTAACAATAAACACAAAAGTTTACCGCGTCCGTGTTACGAGAAAACCCTTGCTCTTCTCGGGTCGCTTACGAAGATCCTGTTGTCGCTTATTTTTATTATACTGCTATAAGATCTGAGCGACAAATGCGTGGTGCCTTGTATGTACAAGGAGTATACAGTGTCGTTAGATGCAAGCGACAAAGTCGTTCCAAGCGAATCGGCTAAGTAAAGTTTATTGAAGAGGTGCAGATTTTTTTTTCGATTATCTGGTTCCGAAAAGACCGAGGTACGGAATTTCATTAATTTTTATCCTCTATGGTTTAATGGTTTTTTTTTTGTGACCCAGATAACATTTGCGGCGATAATAGCAGACAAGCTACTAAGCCTTCTCGTTTTAAGAATAAGAAAAAAACGAAATGTCAACTGTCACTTTTTTTATTCGACGGGATGGAAAACGAGCAACTGGGTCTCCTGATGGTAAGAGATCACCACCGCCCATAAACATCTGCAACACCAGGGGTAGGCCTAAGATGGGATACCTCAAGTGCCAGTAATTTCACCGGCTGTCTTACTCTCCACGCCGAAACACAACAGTGCAAGCACTGCTGTTTCACGGCACTTGTGTTGACAGTGACAGTTGAAATCTCGTTTTTTTTATTGCTTGAGTGTGAAGGCTTAATAGCTTGTCTGCCATTACCGCTGTAATATGCTCGTATTTCATCGGCTTACCTTAGCCACATTAGAGCGTGTGTGTGTGTGTTTCAGTTAGGTCGCAGAATCAGTCGCCCTAGCCGAAATCGGCATGGATGACATCACTATATCAATCGAATAAAGAGAAAACTTTGATAGCTTGATAGTTCGTGTGCCGAGGTAGGTCGAGGTTATGGAAGTACTGAAGCGATTAAAAAAAAATCGTTTCACTAACAGAAAGTTAGGTACTGATTAACATTTGTCAGTTAACAGTTCCAGACATAGTCGAAGTTACGGGAAAATGAAATGAGTTGCTGGCTATTTTCCGCCACAAATATATGTATATTTATGTTATCTATGTACGTCAAATGATTTGCAAAATGAATGCCAGCGTAGTGAAATAATCAACCCATGATAGAGATACTTTGCGAGCTCCAATCGGATGGAACGACGGGTTTATACCAAATACGCTTACACTACTATCAAATCAATGTAAACGACATGTAATTGGAATAGATTTACAGCAAATTAGAGGCTACAATGTGCATATAAAGGCTATTGCTGTTCGGGTACGATACAATGGATGAGTTGAGTATAGTTAGGGTGGATGAATAAAAACGGTCAGTTCGTATTCTCGTCGTTAATCGAGAATCTAATTTCCTTTTGCAATCGGATACATAGTTTTCTTTCTAATTGAGTAGTTTCTGCAATACCATATAATAGGTAATAGGTATATCAACGATACAAGTAACGCAACATAACAGTTCAAACAGAATGTTAATGTCGCTCGAAACTAATCAGTTTTCTTCGTTGACTTGAAAGAAAAAGAAAACCGATAATAGTTTAAGTGAGTTTCATTTTTTTTTTACTTAGCTTGTAGTGTGTCCCGCTGCTGGGCAAAAGCCTCCCCTTTTTGCTTCCACTCGTCCTTATTTTTGGCCGAATTTTTAAGTGAGTTTCATAAATTGAAAAAATAAAAGATGTTCTTTCATTTTTCTATCTGGGGGCACGGCAGTGCCCCCGCCAAGTCGTGCGAAACAAAGCAAAAGGCACGGCCGTACCATACTTTTCTCGAAGCTATTCATTGACTTTATTCGACTTATTTCGTTCTTACTAAATGACAAGTTCCGACATAAAATGGTCTGAGCAACAAAGCAACAAGCGAACAAAATGGCATCCACGTTATCTGTCCTGCAAACCAAAGCTCACAAAAAGACAGGCCATTTGGCGCTCCAATAAATAATCTTGATTACAACAAAGTTAATATCTGACCTTTGTCGGATCGATTTCCCGTCAAATCGGCTTATGGAGGCGGCCAATTCTGAATTATATGTCACATTGCTATATATCTAGGGTTGCCAGGCGTCCGGATAAAGCCGGACATAGTTAGGCTTATTCAGTGCGTGTCCGGCCAAATTAAACGGTGTCCGGCTTGCCCGGCTTTTGTTAGGCTTTCACATTTTGACCAGTCACATGGTCGTTCGAGCGAGCGGCGGTGCGTCGTCGAACCAATTTAGATGAAATTTGGTATAGAGATAGTTTATGAGTCTGGGAAGGACATAGGTTACCATTTATAACGAAAAAACCGGGAAAAAAATTCGACATGAGCGAAGCCCTAATAATTTAGCGAATGCCTAAAAGTACGGCTAAACTGGATGGTGTGTCCGGCTATTAGGTTTGAGGCTTTGGCAACATATATATGTATGAGTCGCGGATGAAAGCGAAATGAAAAGAATGAATTAATTTGAGATGGAAAGGTTGCTTCACATTGCGTTGGTTTTTTCTGGAACGAAGGTTCCACTAATGTTGCAGTTTTTTTTCGGCATAGCTACTATATGGAAATATCTTGTATTTTATTTTTACAGAATAGGTATGCAAAATTATACGATTTTTTTTAATGAATACAGTTGACCATTGTGCTTTAGATTATTTTTCGTCAGAACAATTAAACAATTAGGCCATGTTTCAATCCAGTTTATTTTCTAAAAGTATTTTTCAATTAAGCAAAAAAACAAATCGTAACGTAATTCTGACTCAAATTCCGGCACATTCGTTGAACGCATTCTTAACAACATTAAGCACCAGGACGCCAACATAAAAATAAAATCGAATCGAACCGAGTCACCAACTCGATAGAACACAAACGCAAATTACTGGGATGAATTTTAAACTCCGCGTCCGCGAGACACGCCTGGTAACGGTATCGGTTATAATTTAATTGGTTATTCGAAAGTTTTCCAATCTGCATGAGAAATGCGGCGGTGGCCCGCGAGTCTTTTTGTACAACACTGTTGATTTAACTTGTACAAGCCGCCATGTTGTAATACCATAGACAATGGAAGACACGCCTCCGGTATCAACGATCTCTTGTTATAATTGAAATTCAGTTCGTGATGTTGCCGCTTTGAATTCGTTGTTCGAATTTAATAAAATAAATTCAACATTTGGTGATATCAATTCTGGTAATCGTGTTTCTTTTTTTGAAAAAAGTTGTGTCGCATTTCTGCTGCGAATTAATGAAATTAGCAGTATGAAAATTGAGATAATGCTGGCGAGAGTTTGAAAGGAAAACGGTTTGTTTTTAAATTCGTATAAAGGAGTAGGCATGGGGCGCAGCGTTTGCAGCCTCCGCGGGAAGCGGGTAATAAATCGTAGTTTTACCCGCTACCTTATTCAACGAGATGAAATATTACTATCGTTACGGGAACTTGAAAATTTTCACTATTTACGCTGGATGATTTTCGTTAACAGAAGCGGGATGGAGAAATAATGCTTATGGAGAACAGCACGCGGAAGATTTATGAGGTTTGTTTAGAGATGTGCTTAGTTTTGTGCATATTGTCGTCTGGTTTTTGCAAGCTGCCACCATAAAATTAGACTATCAAATAAACTCACCGAAGACTAAACCTAACTTAGTTCTTAAGAGTAAAATTTAGTATATTATTATGTCATAATGTTTCACTTAAGGATAAACTTTAGATTTTGTAGCTATTCGAATCCCTTTTAGCATAATTAAACTGATTATACCTAACTGAAGAACCTGATAAAAAATGGAATAAAATCAGATCCTAAAAAACATTTCAGTATGTTTTCTGTATTGTAAGTAAGAAATATTTAGATGTGATGATGATGACACTGGCAAGCGAGTAAAAAGTTTAAACTTCTAAGAAAGTTGTCATCTACGAAAATGTTTGCCGACAATTCTCATGTTAGGTAGACAGTTCATGTTAGGTAGGTATACGAACACTACGGTAACCCACCTCATTAAATTAAGTCAGTTTATTCTTCAGCCCTCCGCTCGTCCTATAATCCCATTAATATGCAGGCCTAATTAAAAGGCATGGCAACACCGTCGCAACTCATGGGAACGGCCACTTTTCATTTTATTAAAGCGGAAGAGTGCGGCGTGCGGAAATATGCGGAAATTTCAAGTTGCGGAGACTTCAATAGCGCGGAAGGCGGAAAAGGGTTCCACACAAATTAGCAGCTCGCCGCGGGGCATTTTTTTTAAATATGTAACTTTACGAGACGGTATCTCGAAGTTTTTTCTTTTGCGGCACGAGTTGATATTACCGTGAATTACTTTGAAGAATTTTAAATGCTAGAGCGCACGAATTCGTAGAATTTATTTAAGCATACTTTAATGAGATGTTTTTTTTATAAACCAGGATGAATGAGACGGCAGAAATACGGCATGGAGTTTTTAATAAAGAGTAAAATTTTTTCATTGAATTTGTTGAAGTTGAACAGATTAATCAAAAATAGATGTTTTTATTTCTTCATTGATTTATCCACGGAAGCGTCTCACCTCAAAGATCGCAAACAAAACACTGTCGCGTGTTGATGCACGTTCAGACTTCAACACGATCTTCAAAGTGTTTGATGGGGATTGCATGAGCACAAAGACCCTCATAATGTACGCACCTGCGTTAATATCTGCCATAGTGGACCGTGCAAAAATATCTAACATTTCCTACCGTCCCTAGAAATAAAAGTCATATCAGATAATTTTATGCACGGTTTGTTGTGTCAGATATTGGTGCTGGTAACTGTACAACCACTTAGCCTCAGCATGGCGGCTTGCTATCTAAAATTTAAACGTTCATGACAGTGCGAGGGTAGACGGACAAAGCGAACAATGAGGCAAGGGCGACCTCGTCTTTAGAATAAGCCGTTCGGAAGGCATATATATGTACGACTAGGGTTACCAGATGAAAAATTCAAAAGTCCGGAGAAAAAGCCTTATTTCCGTCAAAAAATCCTGAGAATTTGTCGCAATGCCAGTTTTTTTTTCAAACGTAATTTACAATTAAAAAGTCAATTATATGTGCAATCAACATGGCCGTTTATTTTTTGGTTAACCTCTATTATGTATAAAGAAGCCCTCTTGTTCTGAGAGGAAGCCTGTGCCCAGCAGTGGGACGTATATAGGCTGGGATGATGTATAAAGAAGATTATTTTTTGATTTTGTTACTTTTTAACAAAATGATGTAAAACATCTCTATTATATTGAAAATTTAAAGATTTTTAAAATCCGGCCGGAATCCTGAGAAGTCTCAAAATCCTGAGATCTCAGAACCTCCTGAGATATGGCGACCCTATGTGCGACAGTTTTTAACCCGGTACAAGTTTAATGATACCGTTGATTGTAAAGGACGCCTGAAACAAAGGGAGCGCTGTATTGAAGGTTGCTTACACGGGGAATGCGAAAAAAGGGGTGGGAGGGTTTAGCAGAAGGCAAGTGTGAGTTGTCTTTAGCGATATTTTGGTTTTCAATTTTCGCGGTACTTAAAAAATATTCTGTATAAAAATTAAAATCTGTCGCGGAATTCTACACCTTGTTTTTATGTTTCCGTTAACTTCGACAGACGATTTTGTTTTCATACATACTATAAGTTCACAGTCATTGTTAAAATTCAAATTATAAAATTCACAAACTTCATCATCATCATCATACGTCCCACTGCTGGGCACAGGCCTACTCTCAGAATGAGAGGGCTTGGGCCGTAGTTCCCACGCGGGCCCAGTGCGGATTGGGAACTTCACACACACCATTGAATTGCTTCGCAGGTTGTTTTCCTTCACCGTATTAGCTCGTGGTAAAGTTCGCACATGAATTTTGAAAAACTCAGATTTTGAAATTTACCACGAGCTAATTTTTCAATAATATTTAGGTAACCGTTTTAATATTATTTGGTGATTCAATTTAGGTGATAGATCTACTATTTTAGGAACAAATATTATTTACTAGGTCGCCGAAAACGCATATTTATTAGGTGATCAATAAAATCAATGTCTGTGTGTGTGTGTGTGTGTGTGTGTGTGTGTGTGTGTGTGTGTGTGTGTGTGTGTGTGTGTGTGTGTGTGTGTGTGTGTGTGTGTGTGTTGTGACACCGTAGCTCTTAAACGGGTGGACCGATTTAAATGCGGTTTTTTTTAATTGAAATCAGGTTGTCTAGCCATGGTCCTTAGACATGTTTCATCAAAATCAGTGCAGCCGTTTTTGAGATATTGAAGTTTGAAGCGACAAAGTCGGGGGTTTTCAAACTTTTTATTGGTTAGTTATTAAGCAAATTAGAGAGTAAGTAGCTAGTCCATATATACACCTATGAGGTTAAAATTAATCTTAAAAAATGGTTGCAAAGCCTCTGTTATCAGGACACCGAAAATCTCCTCTTAGTAGTATCCTAAACGAGGTTATATGTATTTAAGCTACCTTTGTATCATTATTAGTAGTATTATTATTATCATTTTTTAATTCTTCTTTTGTATCTTTGTTGTATTATTGTTTATTGTACAACTATCATAGGCAGTTCTTCGATTCATGTACTTATGCTTGTATCGCAGATGTCGGAGAACTCATCATCACTGTTCCCCAAGACACAGGTCATTACCTAGTTTGGGGGTCGGAATGTATATTTAATTATTTATCCACTAGCTGTGCAATAAACATTTTTTTTTCTTTTTTTCATATCTGCCGAAGAACCGACAACCATTTGAGTAAACGAGTTGTTAAGTGGAGATTGCGTCTCGGCAAACAGTTTTCACACGACATGGACGCACGTACCCTTATATACAACAAAAAAGTCTACAACAATGAATTTCCTCATAATTTATTAAGCATTCCGCACGTTGAACACAACATTATAATTGATAGCAACCATCGATCGCGCGCGAAAGCGAAACAAAGGGAAGTCCGCAACAATAATCACATATAACGAGTGCTTATTGTTCGCGGAGTTATTTATCCTCGGCACCCGTGCCAATTATACCGTGCGATATCGATGCTGTAATATATATCTGTTTCCGCATCTATCACGAATTATAAGGTCCGTTTATGGGCCATGAAGTTAATGGGAGGACGTTAGTGATGAATTAAACGCTGTAAAAGTACAATAAATACAAGCGTTAATAAGAATTATGAGCCACTAGAGAGTGTAACGATTATGAATGCGTTTAATCATCTGTTAAACTGTTTATTAGGCAAGCCAGCCGAGTTCCTAGATTTTAGATGTAATGGTTTCTGTTAAAGGCTGACCAGAATTATGAAAAACCATGCCATATTGCGGAAAACCAGTAGAACTAATTTCTTGCACTGGTAACACTAAATTCAAATGTCTATTGCTGTGAAAGTTTAAACGTTGTTTGCGCGTGGTATTTTAAAGTGTTATTTTGTGTTTTTGTGCGTTAAAATGCCGAAGATTAGTCATAGCCTTGGAAGGAAAATAATTCACAATGTATAAAAGTATTTTTCATAGAAAAAGTACGAGGGATTAGAAAATATTCCTTTAAAATAACATCACCGACACCGTTGTCAATATGATTGGTAGGTATCGTATAGCAAGTGTAAAGAATGTTGCAATATAACGTAGAAGCGCTGTCCTCGCTTCAGGTTTTTTATATTCCTTTGTCATCAGCCTTTATGTGCAGACAGTTAATTTTACTTAATTAAATATACTGTAACTACAACACATTGATAAAACTGGAATCAAATCCGGGTCTTCGCCAGTCTGAGGCGCGTGATGTACCCCTACACCACCTCTAAAATTTCCCAATGACCCACATAGATGGCGCTGGGTGATAAATACGCAAATAGTAACTGAACAGAGCAGGGCACACAGACACTTTTTAATCGAATTTGCTTAAAGGAGTTTTTACCTTGAAAATTTTATATAGTATAGTACTATACTGAGCGGCAAAAAATCTAGCCCTCAAATGTAAAAGTTAATTTTGTATGTAGAGCCGGGCATATATTCATTTTTGGAGCGTTTTTGCTATGTCATTAGTGGCTCCGCAGGTGTTATTAAAAGAGGTAATGCCCATGGTTGTTTTTTAATGAAAATTTAAGACAATACCGATGCTGAATTAAGCGTGATTACAATTCTTGTGAGTTGTCTTTCCGTTGTGCTAATAAACGTGTGACGCTGATGACGCTTGACCGCGCGGTCAAAACGCTCGAATATTCGCCCGGGCCGCATTTTGTGCCGCTGAGTATATTATTAAAAAAATCCAAACGAGACTTAACAATACTAAAAGCAAATCACACTAGTTCCGCCCATCGCATTGTACCGAAACCTTTCTCGGGTAACTATTTAACAACTTGGCAACATTTTACAAACTGTCAGGGCAACGCGTAACACGTATTTTTGCGCAAATGTTCAAAATGCGGAACCTCGCTGTACATGACGCTGACGAGGGGCGCGTCACTCCGGCCCACAAATGGCGGAAATGTGAGAGTAAACATGTTGTACGACACGTGTGTTGAACCTTTCGGAGGTGCGACTCTATTGCGTCGGACGTGCGAGGTATTGTTTTGAATTATAAAAAAGTTTTGACGGTTTACGCATTTTGAACGCACGATAATTACACTTGAGGGTTATTCCAAATGATAAATCATCATACTTGTAGCAACTTGACTCCATTTATTATTACAAGCTTTTGTTTAGTTTCACCTGTCCCGTTGTCTGTCTGTCTGTCGGTAATCAAATCTTGCAAGTTAAATTTGACCAACTACTAGTAGTCAGATTGACTTGAAATTTGTAATACCTACTTATGTAAATCACGTGACAATACAATAATCTAGTAATGGCATCAGTCCAACCAGGATCGTCTCTGCAGGACGGAACTCTTCAACGGTTAATAGCATCGACATGATTTGGTATGCAAATGTAGTTTGAGTGACAATGCAAGTACAGTCAACAAAAAGTACAGTCAGCAAAAAAAAGCTTTTATTATATAAGAAATATAAGTTTCCGGTAAAAAAAAAATATTTTTAATACAAGCTTTTTTTTGCTGACTGTACTTTTTGTTGACTGTACTTGTATTTTCATCCAAACTACTTTTGAATACCAAATTTTAAGTCGATGCCATTAACCGTTGAAGAGTTCCGTCCTATGGAGACGATCCTGACCAGACTACCAGGATGTCACTATCAGATTATTGTATTGTTACCAGATTTACATAAGTTTACCAAATTTCAAGTCGATCGGACTACTGGAAGTGGGTCAAATTTAACTTGCAAGATTTGACCCAAATAAATAAATAAACGAACAGAGCTTGTAACAAGATAAAAAATACGATGAAAACCGTTATGTACTACACAGTACTATAAATCTTGACGAGAAATCACAGTTGAATTCGGCATTTATGAGGCATTACGTCATCACACGCCTTCATCAAAACATTTCCGTGTACAGCTATTCAAACAAATACGTTACACGCTTACATTTCCCCGTCCAAAATCGACATTAAGCAAAGACAAAATTCCGCAGTTCCACTTTTCTCGCGTATCATTTTTTTCTTCGCACAAAATTTAATAAGCGGTAGATTTGAATGGAACGCCCCGGGCCTGGGGTGCAATTACGGCCGACAACCGACACCTAGCCTGTCAGCTTGTATCGACCGCGTGCGGAATAGACCGCGCACCGGCGGAAATTTAAAACTATACGTCGGGGACTCGGGGTTGCCATGCTGAAAAGAGATGCTTGTAGTAGAAAATAATCTGTATTTAAGGTAATATCTGACTAATGCAACCCAAAATAAATTTCTGTTATTGTTAATACAAGATTTTTTTTCTGATTGTACTTTTTGATGACTTTACTTGCATTGTCATCTTAACTGTATATCCGTACCAAATTTCAAGTCGGTACTATTAACCATTGAGGAGTTCCTTCCTGCGGAGACGATGTTGCTGGACCACCAAGATGTCACTAACTATTGTCACGAAATAAACAGGGCAAGCTAAATAAAGGTTGTAAAAATGCCCAGAACACATGATAGTTATTCATGCTTGGATAACAAGATAGAGTCAGTAACCTGAGGCCGTATTGTCTAACGCTCCATCTGACGTTCGCGATCGCATTTATCATCTCTTTTTAATCTTATGCCGTATGACAGAGAGAAGTGGTGGAAACGATTGTGATTACAAGTGTGTTAGACAATGAAGCCAGTGTTGCTAGCTTGCTATCTTAGCTGAAAAATTGTCTCGTGTATACCAAGCATTTTCTCCAGGCTCAGCTTTCTTATACCAGTTTACAACATAATAATCATACTCTGTTTAATATTTGGTTAGGCCTAGCCCGAGCCGGGATTCAGCCACGCTGTCACATCGCCCCAAAACCCGCCATTGGTAATAAATATCACGCGGCAGAATTATGATTTCCGGTAGCGGCGCGTTCTAATCGACTAACTTAAATAGCTTGGATTACGGACGTAACGGTGGATTAGTTTGTTTTATGCTTACGTTTAGTGATAAAATTTAAAGGTGCTTAGAGTAAGCAGTTTCTCAACATATTTTCACGGTTAATTATTAAAAAAAAGGCCAAGTGCGAGTCGGACTCGCGCACCGAGGGTTTCGTATAAATATTTTTATTATATGATGTAACTAAAAATTTACGGTTTTCGCAATTTTTCCTTTACCTGTGCTATAAGACGTTGCTTCGTACGAAATTTCAATATTCTGAGTTCACGGGAAGTACCCTGTAGGTTTTGATTCCCTTGCGAGTTTCGAAAATTTGCGGCATAAAGGGCTGCAGGCATTTTTTGATTGCGTTGGCTTAGAAGTTTGAATTTTTCACAGCTCCAAGTCTACTGTAGACCTGAGTATTTGATATAAATTTCAGCTTGATACCTACACGCGTTCCTGAGAAAAAGGGTCTTGACAGACAGACGGACGGACAACAAAGTGATCCTATAAGGGTTCCGTTTTTTCCTTTCGAGGTACGGAACCCTAAAAAGTATTCTAAAATAAACTTACGCCAGGTAAACTCATTGACAGAACTTAAGTGCTGATTGTTTTTCACTCGCCAGTTGCTAAAGATAGATCGAGTTAAGTAGTTACGTCCAACAAAACAATATTCAATTACAATTATACCCTTTAGACAGCGAGATGGTATGGTAATTTTTCTATAATTATAATACGAAAAAGCTCACTGCATACTGGCTGACTAGAAAAATAGAAAATAAAGAACATGGCTCACCCTCGCAAATCATATTCCGTTTCAAATTCGACTTTGAAATATTCTATTTTCGAATATTAAAGTGGTTTCCAATAATTTCATTCGGTGGCCAGCCAGTGACAGCGTTATTGTCATGTCGACGTGAACGTGAGGTTGAATGGCGTTTGAATTCCATAGTCTATTGCCAATTTAAAAATAATATGACGTGTCTGGCAGTTTAATGACAACCTAAAAATTAAAAACTGGCTACAGACCTTAACCTGAAGAAAAAAGAAACTTACAGCCTATTCATAAAAAATCCTTAATTGAGTTTGATCGGTCTGTTACTTAGCAGACTGATTAAGCTTGTTAGACGGTTGTCAAGAAGTGTGATTCATAAACGCTTGCTAGCAGTCTGCTAGTTGTTGAGCTGCTGATAGACGGATTAGACGCGTTATGTTGGCCACCTTGACAATCAAAGACAAAAAATGGCCTAATCGATAATTAAAAAAAAAAATTGACAGCAGTGACAGCAAATTACCAGGAAAAAAAATAAAAAGCGAGATGTTTGTTTTCCCGCCATTTCCGATCCGCATGTTATGTTGTGCAAAAAGCCATAATTATGTTAATCATCTTATTTTTTTTTCATATTTATTGTTGCTAATTTAGAGGATTTTTAAATACAAATTCCTGAAAATAATTTTTCCTGTTTTTTTTTTTAATCTGCGTAGCCCTGCCTTCACTATAAATATCTTCGGTACCTATGGTTTTTTGCTCTAGTCAAAGTCAGCTGTTCAAACTTGTGGCGGCCATTTTGTGACTTAGCAGAGAGATAAAGGAGGGTCTACGGTCCTCTAACTTTAGCAGAGCCTTGATCGACTGATTAGCGCTAACAGACGTTTATGAATCATGTTTTTTTAGCATCGGGCCTTCAAGGAGCCTTCAAGGAGGCTCTAACTTTTTATGAATAAGGCTGTTAATGTGTCCAATAGCTTAGTTCACTCTTTCTTCTAAGTGGCTTATTTGACTAAGTACAGTGCAGTGGTAGGTCAATGCAGTGGCTGTACATGTTATACACAACAATGAGACTTAATGTATATAATGTGGTTCCTTTTAGGATAGATAGGTATTTCTGTGCCCTGACAGGGAAAAGGTATTCATACGATTTTACGCACCAAAATTAGTTTTAGTTTTCAGATAGCGAGGTTAGTGTATGTAGTATGTGTACCCAGATGTATTTTTTTGCATCCATAAAACTTTATACCTATATTTATTTCACGGTTGAAAAATTGGAAAAAAATAATATTTTCTTAGAGAGCTAGATAATAATTTCAGAGACTTATCTAATAATATCTCACACGCCAGGATGTGTGACATAACATCTTCTGCCTAGAAATATTCTCATAAAATAATTAATCGTTTGACATATCGTTTTGCAGGTGGTAGGACCTTGTGCAAGGTCCGCCCGGATTGCTACCACCATCTTGCTCGCTAATCTTGCCGTGAAGCAGCAGTGCTTGCACTGTTGTGTTTCAGTGTGGAGAGTAAGACAGCCGGTGAAATTACTGGCACTTGAGGTATCCCATCTTAGGCCTCTAGGTTGGCAACACATCTGCAATCCCCCTGGTATTGCAGGTGTCTATGGGCGGTGGTGATCTCTTACCATCAGGAGACCCACTTGCTCGTTTGCCATCCAGTCAAATAAATAAAAAATATCGTTTATTAACATCAGATGAGTAGTTTACGAATTATGATAAAACATAGGTAGATACTTAATACAAACACATACACCGATACAATCATAATCCTAATGCTTTGCCTTTGTCGATTAAAATAATGCTGCGTGTCTTCTATTTATGGCTGCCAGCAACATTTTTAAGGTGTTAGAAAATAGTGACGAATAAAGCAATTTTCACACTGGCCACCTACACGCGACGTATGTGCGAACGGCGGGCATAAGTCGGACTGTTCAATAATTCATCCAGGACCGCCTTTAGAAGGTCCGACATAGCTTATTGCCCACCCGAGCGAGTGGCCAGTACGTATTGCTGTTTGAGTATTTATAAAAGGGAGTAATATTGAATTTAGAATGGAATGGGTATCACTATCTTGGTAGCTCATGGATGCTTGCTGCAAAAAAGTCTTCAAGTGGTCTTAGCTTTATAATACAGGTAATTTTTCTTACTTGATATAAAATTGGTGTTTTTTAACTCAGCTAATGCTAAATAATGTAAGTCAAGAATGAACTATTACAATTATATTTTTAAAATAAGTCTTATTTTAATTTAGGGTTTTCATACTCTCACTTTTGCAATTTAATTTTAACTGAAATGAAAATTTTAAATTAAATCAGACTAATTTAAACAAATTCATTTAGTATACTTAGCAAGAAACATTAATTTCATAGCACGTAAAAATGCCTGTAAAAGTGACAAAACGTATGTAACTGTGAAGATAAAACCAGTTTTGAAGATTAAATCGAATTTTAATTCCACCTAGCAAGCGGCCATCAGAGACGATAAGTATTGAAACTATTGATATAAAAATCGATGTTTTTCTTATTCAAATTGGCAACACTACTCAACGTGGCCAAAATATTCGAAGTATTTTTGCCAACATAAAAGTCGCGTTTAATTCCCGTGTGCTGTTAATTATGAACTTTCGTTAACTGGCTATCATTAATCGCGTACCATTTCATCATTTTCTAAAGCAAGCACTCCACCCATTCACAATTTTAATCCACACGTAAAACCTCCTTTACCTCCCTAGGGCGTTTAAAATAGAAGCGGAAATTTTCAAGCTTAAATTCAATATGAATGCTGTAATTAGAGTTCAGCCATCGAGCTCTAATTGGCTTGACTGAATGCAATTAAACTATTTACCATTAAGTTGATTTGTTTTATTTAAATGTTGGTGTTTTCGCGTTGTACATTTGAATTAAGTACATATCTACAACCATTACAGGTGAATGAATATTAGTAGTGATAATGAAGTATGAAAACATCATGTGGTTATAGGGAGCAATTGGTTAAATTTATGTTACCTTTGAACATGTTTATTAAAAGATTGGGAAACTTTTCTGAAGAACAAAATGCCCAATATGTCTACAAGCGCCATTCAATTACCCAAAGTTGTACTACAACTTGAGCTTATGTCGATTTAATGATGATTCTCAATAATTTTTCCGAATAATATATAATCATAATGTACCATTTTAATAAATTTTTATTTGCCATAATATAATTTATATCTGAAACGGTACAGTCACCAGCACCAATATCTGATACAACAAGCGTGCATAAATATCTAATACGACTCTACTTCAGGCCGGAAGGACGTGTCAGATATTTTTGCACGCTCCGCTGTGGTAGATATTAATGCTGGTGACTTGTACTTACCTACTAAAATTAACCAAACCTACTTTAATCTATAGAATGACATTTCAAAAGTCCTGAAAACAGCATGGCCTTATATATTTTATGACAATAACAGGTATGGCAATTAATATCTGCCTGCAATAGTTCTTTGCAAATCTTGAGTCAAAAATGAAATTGTTCATTTTTCGAGATATGCCCATCTAACCGGCGCCGCCCCGTGGGCCTGTGGGCCAATCCCTCTCACTCTGAGAGGATTCCTGTGCCCTACAGTAGGACTTAGAGATGATGATCATCTAAAACTATCCCGCCCGTGTGCTGAAAGCCTCAGCGCCAGCGATCAATTCCCGCCGACCTTGCACCCGATGCCTACTAAAGCCGTTACATTTTTCCTTGCACTCTACTAATTAGGGTTGCCAGGATATTTATTGCCTGGGACCTCCCCGGCCTCCGGCCACGCCTTTGCGTAGTACCAGACTTTGCCCTGCGGGTTAATTATGGCTGTGATTAAATACCAGCCCTAGTCTAAGGTCGCTCTTAGGTGTTTACAAGCTATTGCTTTCGAGGGCAGTAATGTACTATTATTACTGACGTGTTCATTGGTGTTGTAAGTTTATCCCCCTGCCGCTCAGTGTCCTTTAAATATGGGTTTTATTGAAATGTCACATAGAACTCTTTCATTTCTTTTCAAGTGACATAAAGTTTCATGTTCATAAAACAAAAATTTGAGTTATGCAGAAAGTAAAAGATGTCCTTAATTTTCTTCAATAGTCAAAAACATTAAATAACTTGATATATTTATAGAAAAAACACGTTATAATTTAAGAGTTACTTGAACCACCGTTCCCGTTACCGTGGCCGTTATTACTATGAAGTAAAATTTCATTATATCTCTTTACATCGTGAAATTACACGTTTTGGAAGTTTCTCTAATTAAGTGTGGGTACAGTTTTATGGTCGACTATATTTTACATAATTAGATTTCTATCTGTATCGCTTTATAGATACGCTAACAGGGTAGAAAATGCCTAATTTACATGGACCTAGTGCTTTATAGACCAATCATCGCCACTACCATCAGCCAGGTATTAGCGCTTACCATCAGGCGATCCGTTTGCTCGTTTGCCCCCTATTCTATAAAAAAAACTGAATTCGCAGACATTTTACTACATAGATGCAGCACTAACGGGCCCATATCGGCTCGCATACTTATTGAAGTCCGAATGTAATGTTTGTCAGAACGATCGTTTGTCATAACTCTTTTTTCTCTGAATCCAATAATTATTCAGAATTGTTATAAAACAAACCTAACCTAACCTATAGTTTTCTATAAGATGACCGTTTAAAAATTTCAGAAAATTGTAAGGTTTCAGTGGGAAACAAATTATGACAAACAACGATTCGGACAAAAATTACGGTATGACTAGCGAAGAGTATGCGAACTTTGGCGCTCCCTAAAATATTACCAGGAAGTGTGTTACAAAGAAAATCCAAGTCGGGAAATACAACGAAAAAGGTCAAACATTACCCAGTGGGCGTCGACCTGATATCGCTCGCTTATTCATTGGACGATTACCTATATAAGGAAAAGCACTCATTTAACGTAGTTCCTATTCTTTGTTCCCTAAACTCGCAACCTTCGCTTTGCATCGAGTTGGATAAACACGGATCTATACAAACCGGTGAAGCGCGAATCGGACTCGCACACGAAGTGTTCCGTACCATTATTTATATACAACATTAGGCATTGGCAAAAAAAACACGTTTGTTGTATAGGAGCCCCCCTTAAATATTTATTTTATTAAAAAAAAAATCTTAAAGTGAATATACAACTAAAAAGCGTCTACCTGTTGCCGTTATTAATATCGAGCAAAAACCGCAAAAAAAAAACCCCTAACTTAAATATTTATTTTATTATGTTTTTGGTAAGTATTAAATTTGTTGTTATAGCGGCAATAGAAATACATAATCTGTGAAAATGTCACTGTCTAGCTATCACGGTTCATGAGATACAGCCTGGTGACACACAGACAGTGGAGAATTAGTAGTAGGAGTGGAGTCTTAGCAGTAGTTAGTAGACCCTATGGTACCCTTTGGGTACGGAACCCTAATAACAACGTAGTATTTGATGTTTTGTTTGGCGCGTTCAAAAGATTCCTGTTGGCTAGTTTTGCTAAAGTTTTCCTGTAGCCGTATTGTCTAACGCTTTGATGTTTGCGACCGCATCCACCAGCTCTTTCTTCCCTCATCTTATAACTTATGACAGAAAGAGAGAAGACGATTGTGATTACAAGTGTGTTAAGCAATAAGTCATCTGTAAAGCTCCATGTTTAATGTGTGCGAGTTTCCTTGTGATTAGAGATGAAAAACCGTTGTTTTACAGGCTATATAGCGTGTTCTTTTCTGTTTCCGGTGACATCGATAGATGTCTCAGCTCATTGTAGGTATAGAAACTATAAACAGATACCTGGCAATTTACTTTTGGCATAAATGGAAAAAACCGTTATCGTTCATAATAATACATATTGAATACACAGTCCTTGTAAAAAATAAATTGTAACCTCTCTTTTTAATCCTCTTTTACCAATTATGGATTTAAACTAGCTTTTACCCGCGCTTCGCTCGCGTTAACCATAACATTTCAAAAGAAGCAAGCAATCAAGCAAGCAAGCCAGCAAGCATGCAAGTGAGCATGTAAGCAAGCATGCAAGCAAGCATGTTAATTATGCAAGGAATAGTGCAAGCAATCATGCATTCGAGCATGCAAGCAAAACATGCATTCAAAGCTTGCATTCTAGCATGCAAGCAAGCATGCAAGTGAGCATGTAAGGAAGCATGTAATTATGCAAGGAATAGTGCAAGCAAGCATGCATTCGAGCATGCAAGCAAGCATGCATTCAAAGCTGCATTCTAGCATGCAAGCAAGCATGCAAGTATGTAAGGAATAGTGCAAGCAAGCATGCATTCGAGCATGCAAGCAATCATGCATTCAAGCATGCAAGCAAGCATGCAAGCAAGCGTGCAAGTAAGCATGCAAGTCAGCATGCAAGCAAGCATGTAAGGACGCATGCAAGCAAGCATGCAAGCAAGCATGCATTCAAAGCTGCATTCAAGCATGCAAGCAAGCATGTAATTTTGCAAGAAATAGTGCTAGTAGTAAGCATGCATTCGAGCATGCAAGCAAACATGCATTCAAGCATGCAAGCAGCATGCAAGCAAGCATGCAAGCAAGCATGCAAGCAAGCATGCAAGAAATCATGCAAGCAAGCATGCAAGCAAGCATGCAAGCAAACATGCAAGCAAGCATGCAAGCAAGCATGCAAGCAAGCATGAAAGTGAGCATGTAAGTAAGCATGTAATTATGCAAGGAATGTTGCAAGCTCTGCTGCAAGCAAGCATGTCAGCAAGCATGCAAGCAAGCATGCAAGCAAGCATGCAAGCAAGCATGCAAGCAAGCAAACAAACATGCAAGCAGGCAAACAAATATGCAAGCAGGCATGCAAGAAGGCATGCAAGTGAGCATGTAAGTGAGCATGTAAGCAAGCATGTAATTATGCAAGGAATAGTGCAAGCAAGCATGCATTCGAGCATGCATTGAAGCATGCAAGCAAGCATGAAATTTTGCAAGAAATAGTGCTAGTAGTAAGCATGCATTCAAGCCTGCATTCAAGCATGCAAGCAAGCATGCATTAAATCATGCAAGCAAGCGTGGAAGCAATCGTGTAAGCAAGCATGTGATTATGCAAGAAATGGTGCAGCAAGCAAGCAAGCATGCTTTTTAACACATTATTAAGTCAGCTCAGTCAGCTCCGCGGTTAGAATACAAAAACAAACTTTTGGTCATCCCTTGGGAATGGCAATTTTTTTCGGGATAAAAAATATCCTATTATTTATTCTGGACCTCTAATATGACGTATGCAAAATTTCATAGGAATCGGTGCAGTAGTTACGGCGTGAAAGCGTAACAAACAAACAAAACAAAACAAACTCACTTTCCCCTTTATAATAGTATAAGGAAGGAAGGATTATACAATTCTATAAACAGATTCATAATACTTCACTAATTATTATCTATATAAATAAAAATTGATCGTAAAACGTCTTGCTTAGCGCAAAAACTCGGGAAAGGCTGGACCGATTTTCGCTAATTCTTTCTTTTTGGTTGTTATTATCAGAAGAAGTTTTTATGAAAGAAAATTTGGAAAAATTACAACGGGGGCGAAGCTGCGGGCAACAGCTAGTTAGGAATAACTTACAATGTTTGTCGCACATAGTAAAAATAATTTTAATTCTTGATTATCTTTTAAACAATAAGAGTAAGGTCACTAGTTTATTTAGGGAAAATCCACATCATTTGTCGTAAAAACATAATTACATAAGTGTTAAGTTTTTAACTTACATTTAAAGTACGACCAAGTAAAACTAAATCCACAAATTCAGGTCATACTTTTCATTAACTTAAGTTAAAACATGAATTTGTGGTTGGATTTTATGGACTTTATATTCTATGAAGTAATAAATTAGTCTAAGATAAGAGCAAGGAAATTGTTTTAAAAGTTTTTAATGCTCGACGGACCGAATAGATTCTTTGCACGCTCCTGAACTAAGCGCTGCGCGAACTTTAATAATAACTTGCTAAAAGAAAAGGGAATTCAAAAGAGTAAAAATGCAAAACTTAAAAGTATGTTTTTAAAAACAGCGTACTGTTAAAACTATTGCGAGCACCAGATTGCTTATGCAGACGGACGCTCATCGGCGTTCACGGATCCGAGATGAAATCAAGGTCAAAGTCAAAGTGAATATTCTACAAGTTAAATGTAGGCTTTTTTCATTTACCAGGACATTCTGTTCAGAAAATACCATGATTCATTAGAAATTGGACGCCCATCGGGCGTCTGCGGCTCCACGGACTCTTAGGGTCCACCAATACGCCGATAGGCGTCAATGGCTGTACATGAGTTAAGCAATCTCTAGAGTACGATATTATGTGGAAATAGCTTCTGTAACTGCATACAATCGGACAAGGTCACCGCTCCCAGCGTGCACCTTTTACGCGCCTTTTTTCACACCTTGTTAAGGAAGTCAGTTGACTAAAATGTTAAACATGTAGTTTGAAGTATCATCATCATTCCAAATCTATACATGTTTACATTGCTGGCACAGGCCGCCTTTCAGTATGAGCAGGGCTTGCGTCGTAGTTCCCAGACAGGCCAGTGTGGATTGGGAACTTCAGACAACATTTAATTAGTTTGCAGGTTGTGCAGGGCCCCTCACGATGATTTTCTTC